>NC_080563.1:5765000-6050000 GCF_030253575.1 Rhododendron vialii | reverse complement strand
ATGAACATGTGGACGTTGAACCGCTGATTAATGAGGTGTTGCATTCGCTGCATGGGCCGGCATGGCCGAACGGGGGTATGGCTGGCCCTACTCGATCCTTGGATAATTCATTTGCTATTTGCTCGCGTTCTCAATTTTCGTTCTTTAATGATCGTGTGCAGCATTTTATTGCACTATTGACAGCATGTCTACGTGCATCCATATATTTTAAAATATTTTTTATGGGGTTCTGTAATAAATTAGCTCTAACTGATATTGGTAGGTTCGTTTTCTGAATTCGTGGGGGTAAAGTCCTGGAGTGGGCTCCATATAAGTGTGCAGTCAATGGTGGGGTAAAATGGTGCGGTCCTTGTGGACTTACGGTCTGTTTTTATTCCTTATTTAATTTAATTTTTTTTTTACATTTGTTAGTTTTAAATGAAACTTTTGTTAATTATTAGTTCATCTTGATGAGAAGATTCTGGCAAAATAAAAATTTATAACTTTTTACCAAATTTCTTTTTTTTGAAAATATCCATAATTTTGCATTTTTAACTTAGTTAAAAAGTGTTAAATTCTGGATATTTCTAAAAAAATATTGGACAAAAGTTATAATTTCGTACTTTTCTGTTTCGTTTCATTGAGACAAACTAATAATCGACAAAAATTTGACACAAAATGAGCAAATGCAAATTTTTTTTTGAATAAGGACAACAATAAAACCCAAATGCTTTTTTTTTGGGAAACTATGCCTAATTCTTGATAATCTTTTTTCTCCAGATAGAAGATATTATTGCCCTTTGTTTTGTGCTTATAAAACGTGTTTAGTAGGACTGCACAAAAAATCCGGAGAACCGTAAAACCGGTATGGACCGAACGGATCCGTATTTTTTGAATTTTGTCCGTGGATTAATGGTTCGGACACGGATTCGAAAATTAAAAAACCGTGAGTTATGGATTAGGATTGAGTTTTTATTTGAAAAATTGTGGATTATCCGAAACGGACAGTGAGATAATTAAAAAAATAAAAAATATAATATATATGTAACATATAAGTAAATAATTATAGTTTTAGACCTATTTTTATAAATATATAGGGAACTTTTTTTTTAATTTATTGAAGTGCTTTGCTGTGTTTTGTTTTATTGAACTTGTTTGTTGGAACTGTTTTGGTATTCAAATACTTTCCTAGTTTGCTCGAACCTGGAATCATGTACTTTGGCGACTTTGCTGGAACCTGGAAAATGGGAACCCGGGGGCTCTGCTACGCCCATGGAATGGTGTCTTAGTTGTTGACTGGAACTGTTTTTTTTTTATTGAACTATTTTTTATTGTTGGTTGATGCAATCTGTGAACAAAATCGAAACCGATCCGTGAGATTTTTGGTTTGGACACGGATTTTATTTTCAAAATACTGTGACTCGCGGATTAGGATTGAATTCATAGGAATCCGATCCAATCCGGACCGTGGACAGCCCTAGTGTTTAGGGGTTCGTCTAGATTTTTTTTTGAAAGGCAATTTTTTATTATTAATTTTTGACTTTGTTACAAAGACTAACAAGAACAAGAAGAACGGCATCATATTTCTAAACTAAGTGACAACAATTTTCTTGCCCAGTCTGAAACCCAAACCCTTGATTGGCAAAAAACCAACCAAGAAAACCCAATGGGGTTCGTCTTGATTAATTCCTGATTCATCGTGCACTTAAACTATTTGAGCCATCAAGCTTGGTCGAAATGGTGATTGAACTAGAACCACTTTCCAATGATTTTTTTAATTTTTTTTTGAGAACAGTAAAAAGAATTTTATTAATCTTTGAAAACAAATTACAAAGATTAAAATGATCCAAGATACGAAGCATGAAAGCAGAGTAGGAGCGAACCTACAAAAGAAGGAACCCCCATACTCCGCCAATCAAACACCGCTAGGAACCTGAAGGGAAAATAACCCCCCTTGGATGGTGAGAAGCCAACCAAGGCCTAAAAGCCCTATTAGACATGGAGTGCCCACATGTATTTGGTTACACAATACGACTTCCTGCGACCGCTCTAAAAACAGAATTACGGGTGCGATGTCGAATGTCATAAAAAACTTAATTAAAGCCATCCCTAACACCAATTGTTTTTATCAGAGATGGTGGAAAAACGGTCCGACAAGCTAAGCTAGGAAGTTATGGGTTTGAGTCGTGGGAGTGTTATCGTGAGGGAGGAATTGTTGGGCCCAGAGTGCCTCTATGGATTTGGTTACACAATGTCACACTCTGCGACTGCTCTAAAAACTGTTTTGCGGGTGCAAGATCGAATGCCATAAAAGACTTAATTGAAGCTCACTCTAATGCTAATTGAGTTTTGGAGAGATGGTGAAAAAACGATCCCACAAACCCAAAAAAGATGATGCTGGATAGATGGTTCTAGTTTCCTCAAGTCCTGCCACTGTGTGAATGGGGTCTACTGCTGTCTGCTGATAATGCTCTGCTTAGGTTCACTGCTTTTGGATTAGGCTGCCTTTTGGGCCTTTTACCAGTAAGATTTTTCGTTGGATGCCTTTCTTTTCTTTTCTTGGTCTCATATTATGCTTCAACCTCACCTTCAAGTCTAGACAGCGAGGTACAAGCTGTATCATCAACTTGGCAAAAAGTTGCTTAATCAACGAGAGTGTTCTGTGCTAAAACTTTGAGTCACGTTTTACACATTAAACGAAGTTGATGATACGATAGGCCGGGCCGTGACACTACACTTGGACAAACATGAATCACGACAGTCCAAAAATCTTACAGGGAGTAGATTCGGTTGAAAAGATTTTACGGTAATGATTCCGAAGCTCAAATACATATTGTAAAACCCAATAATTGTAAACATCAAGTCTCCAACGTCGCAACAAAAATACTTACCCAAATGCATTCACGTATTGATAGATCCAAACAAAGTAGAGATCGAGACAATTGATGAATTGATAGGACAATTATATATCTGAAGAGAACATGCCTGGACTAGCCCTAGCCCTAGCCCTAGCCCTTGCTCCTTGAGATTGACCTTCTTAAACCAAAATGCTGAGCCCTTTGGGTATCTTTTGAGGTCTTCGCGGTAATTAACATAGCCCAATCCATACCTTATGGTATAAGTTTAACCAGATCCCCATTCAAAGTTATCTACAAACGCTCATGCAAAGAACCCTTTTGCCTTCACACTAGCTTTGCCAATTACATTCCAAGTAGGTATAATTAGATGCTGAAGAATCATTGTCACTAAATCAGTCGAAACAAAATATCGGGCATTCTCGTATTTTTAGCTGCAAAATTAGAGCCAATTAAGGTTGCATAGTCAAACTTGTCAGCGAAATTATTAACTAGCCTTTAACAACTTTGGTATCGTACGTTTAGAATTTCAGATCCAACACAAAAGTTTAGACTATCAGGTGAAGAGTCCTCACCATTACATTAAGCGATAATTCATTCCATATTCGACTGATGTGAGACTTATTTAATTAAAACTGATAGTGTAAACAAACTTGATGGCATTTTGAACAGCCCCAAGGTGGCGACAGTATAAATAAATTCTCAAATAGTCTTTGACTCTTTTAGTAGTCACGTTATTGGCATCACCCATGTCTGACAGCATAAATAAAGTTTCAGAAATCAATTACTAATGGAGTATATATCACATAAACAAATGAATAAACGGTGGAAAAAATATGACAATGTTGGCTTGATTACCATTCTCTGTAATGTAAATTAGAGGATCGTTGTACTTCTCCCTTGCGTGGATTAGAAGATCCTGAAGTCCTTTTGGGAAGATGTAAAAGGTACTTACCCCTGTCTGTAAATTCATTTGTTTACAGTTAATTTTGTGCGTGTCCATTCATGGATTGTATAGGAAAATGAGTGAAGCACATATATCTGGACAAATTTTCAGGGATAGATATATTAGGAGCTATCTACGTACATGGATTCCATAGGATACTTGTGGGTTTCGATATCTTGTGTAATCTATGCATATTGCACTGTTCTTAACACATCTGTAATGACTACAACATTACTCATATATGTATTTAGTATTTACGATGCGTTCATGTTGGCTTTTGCATCACTATTCGTACGGTTTATTGTCATTTTTTTTATTCGAAAAGCTTATATGCACAGATGGAGTTGGAACAAATTATAGAAAAAAAATTTGCGGGGCTTACCTCAGGTCTCACAAAGATGATATGAAATGTTCATTTTTATTAAAACATTTTTGATGGATTCCTGTAAAAAATCATCTCTCTCAGATATTGGTAAAGGCTTTTTTTAAATTCGTAGCCCGAAATAGACGAATTTTTGAATGCCTTACCAATATCTGTTAGAGATGATTTTTAACAGGACTCCATAAAAAAATGCTTCAAGAAAAATTAGCAGTTTGGATCATCTTTGTGGGATGGGGAGAGTATTTGGTTGATAATCTTACCGGATTTCCAATGAGTTTCACGTTGCACTCGCCCGCAATAATGAAAAAACATTATAAAAGACAAAAGTTGTAAAAATAAAAAAGAATGAAGTCCTGAAAATTTGAAAGAATAAAGTGCTCAATGGAAACGATTTTTTCATAGAGCTGGAATAGTGAAAGTGTCCAACTTTTTAGAACAGAGGGAGTAGAGTATATTTTTGTGCGGCGAACTTACTTGTAAGAATGGTGAGCATATCATTTCCATAGCTAATGTTGATTGTGTTAGCAACAGGAACATTGATTGCATAAAATCCGGTGTAGTAATTTAATCTAATGAAATCGCAAGAACCCTTCACCAACATAACTTGCTTAGGAGTGAATTCTGACAACCTTTTTCCCACGATCAAGCGCATGGTTTTTTGGTAGTCACCGTAGATTAATGGGTTCATAAACCTGCCCAAAAAACTTCCACATAAGTAATGTTCATATAACAATGCTCAATTATTTCAATTTTTTGCTTGCTAGTATCATTTTTTTTATAATACTTTTTTCTCGTTCTCTCTTCTATATTCTTTCGAGTCAAAACAGCGATAGAATGTGAAAAACCCTTTGCTTTCATACATTTGCCTGTCCCGGCCTTTTTCATTTTTGTTTTGGCGACGATGTTAATTTTCTGAACTTTCAAATAAACTAAGGTACGTTGGGTCTCTTGTATTGTCTCAATGGACTAAACGGACTAAAACTATAAAAACATTTCGAAACATTTTATTCTCCTCACATTCGTCAACTATATATAAGTCCATTTAAAGAAAACGATTACTCGTCTAAAGTTCTTAAGCTATGACCAATGTAATTTTTAGAGGAAACCCATGCACCCTATGTTTTTAGTGTGCAAGCCCTAGAGAGTCTTAAGTCCAGGTAACAATTCGAGTTTCCAACAAAATGATAAAGGGAAAATAAAATCCCTGGCATCGCACCTCATCAGAATCTTGTGTTTGTAATCGTTTAACGAGCATTAATGGTCGTCTGAAAATAAAAAAAGGGGCAAGTCTAGAGTCACTGCACCAAAGGCCACCGCACGTCATGTGATACGCATTCCGATCCCCGCAAAAATGATCTGAGCCGCCCAATAATTTTTAAAAAAAACTAGTCGGCCTGTGAAAAATTAGCTCAATCCGATGTATAGGTGTTCGATCCAATCTTTCTATTTTTGAAAATTTGAAAAATTCAATCTTTCCATTTTATTCAGATTTTTGAAACATAAGAATATTGGATCAAGTACCTACACATATCGGATTGAGCTATTTTCTCATAGGCCCACTAATTTATTTTCTTACAATTATTATTATTTTTTTTTACATTTGTCAGTTTTAAATCAAACTTTTGTTAATTATTGGTTCTTCTTGATGAGAAGATTTGGCAAAATAAAAATTTATAACTTTTTACCATTTTTTTTTTGAAAATATCCATAATTTTGCACTTTTAGCTTAGTTAAAAAGTGTTAAATTCTGGATATTTCTAAAATTTTTTTTGGATAAAAGTTATAATTTCTTAGTTTTCCGATTCGTTTCATCGAGGCAAACTAAAAATCAACAAAAATTTGACACAAAACTAGCAAATGCAAATTCTTTTTTTGAATAAGGAGGACAAAAAAACCCAAATTTTTTTTTTTTGGGAAACTATGCCTAATTCTTGATAATCTTTTTTCTCCAGATAGAAGATATTATTGCCCTTTGTTTTGTGCTTAAAACGTGTGTTTAGTAGGGCTGCACAAAAAATTCGGTGAACCGTGAAACCGATTCGGACCAAACCGATCCGTGTTTTTTGGATCTTGTCCATGGATTAATGGTTCGGACACGGATTCGAAAATTAAAAAACCGTTAGATATGTATTAGGATTGAATTTTTATTTGAAAACCGCGGATTATCCGAGCCGGACTGTGAGATATTTAAAAAATTAAAAAATATAATATATATGTACGGAGCGGTTCCAGGGATCTTTAAAAAAACCTCTAAACAACCCCCCCCCCCCCGTTTCCGGATTGAATTTTGATGATCCGACCCGCTTAATGTAATCAGAACGTGATTTTAAGGGTACCTGCTAGAAATTAGCAAAACAAATGACTGGGAAGGGCTTCATCCAAACAGTTTTTTATTGAACTTTATTGAATGATTCAATAAAAAACTGCTCAAATCAAGCCCTTCCCGGTTATTTAATTTTTTTGCCAATTTTTCGCGGACACTCTTAAAATCATGTTCTGAACACATTGAGCGGCTCGAATCATCAAAATTTGATCGGGAACTATAAGATTAAGATTTGGGGTTTTTTTTAAGAGGTTTTTTTAAGAGTTCCCGGAACCGCCCCGATGTAGGTAACATATAAGTAAATAATTATAGTTGTACACCTATTTTTATAAATATATATGGAACTTTTTATTTTATTTTATTGAAGTGCTTTGCTTTGCTGTCTTTTGTTTTATTGAACTTGTTTGTTGGAACTGTTTGGGTATTCAAATACTTTGCTAGTTTGCTCGAACCTGGAATCATGTACTTTGGCGACTTTGCCGGAACCTGGAATGGTGTCTTAGTTGACTGGAACTGTTTTTTTTATTTTATTGAACTATTTTTTATTGTTAATTGATGCAATCCGTGGACAAAATCGGGACCGAATTACCGTGACTCACGGTTTGGATTGCAACCGAACCGTAAGACTTTTGGTCTAGACAGGAATTTTATTTTCAAAAAACTGTAACTCGTAGGATTCATAGGAATCCAATCTAATCCGAACCGTGCGCAGCCCTAGTGTTTAGGGGTTTGTCCAGATTTGTTTGAAACGCAATTTTTTTTATTAATCTTTGACATTGTTACAAAGACTAATAGAAACAAGAAGAACAACATCATATTTCTAAACTAAGTAAAAACAATCTTTTGCCCAGTCTGAAACTCAAACCCTTGATTGGCAAAAAAACCAACCAAGAAAACCCAATGGGGTTCGTCTTGATTAATTCCTGATTTATTTATTCCTGATTCATCGTGCACTTAAACTATTTGAGCCATCAAGCTTGGTCGAAATGGTGATTGAACTAGAACCACTTTCCAATGATTTTTTTAATTTTTTTTAGAATAACAAAAAGAATTTTATTAATCTTTGAAAACAAATTACAAAGATTAAAATGATCCAAAATACGAAACATGAAAGCAGAATAGGAGTGAACCTACAAAAGAAGGCACCCCCTGCTTCGCCAATCAAACATCGCTAGGAACCAGAAGAGAAAATAACCCCCCTTGGAAGGTGAGAAGCCAACCAAGGCTTAAAAACCCTTTAAGGCATGGAGTGCCTCCATAGATTTGGTTACACAATGTCACTTCCTGCGATCGCTCTAAAAATAAACTTGCGCTTGTGATGTCGAATGTCATAAAAGACTTAATTGAAGCCTTCCCTAACACCAATTGATTTTATCAGAGATGTTGAAAAAACAGTCCGACAAGTGATATCAGAGCCATGAAGTCATGGGTTTGAGTTGTGGGATCGTCAATTGTTTGGCCCAGAATGTCTCCATGGATTTTGTTACACAATGTCACTCTCTGCGACCGCTCTAAAAACTGTCTTGCGGGTTTAATGTCGAATGCCATAAAAGACTTAATTGAAGCTCTCTCTAACATCAATTGAGTTTAAGAGAGATGATGAAAATGCGGTCCGACAAACCCAAAAAAGATGATGCTGGATAGATGGTTCTAGTTTCCTCAAGTCTTGCCACCGTGTGAATGGGGTCTACTGCTGATAATGCTCTGCTTAATTAGGTTCACTGCTTTTGGATTAGGCTGCCTTTTTGGCCTTTTACCAGCAAGATTTTTCGTTGGATCTTTTCTTTTCTTGGTCTCATATTATGCTTCAACATCACCTTCAAGTCTAGACAGCTAGGTACAAGCTGTATCATCAACTTAGCAAAAAGCTACTTAATCAACGAGAGTGTTCTGTGCTAAAACTTTGAGTCACGTTTTACATATTAAACGAAGTTGATGATACGATAGGCCGGGCCGTGACACGACGCTGGGGACAAACATGAATCACGACAGAAAAAAAATCTTACAGGGAGTAGATTCGATTGAAAAGATTTTACGGTAATGATTCCGAAGCTCAAATACATATTGTAAAACCCAATAATTGTAAGCATCAAGTCTCCAACGTCGCAAGAAAAATACATACCCAAATGCATTCACGTACTGATAGATCCAAACAAAGAACATGCATGGACTAGACCTAGCCCTGCCCTACCCTAGCCCTTGCTACTTGAGATTGAACTTCTTAAACCAAAATGCTGAGCGCTTTGGGTATCTTTTGAGGCCATCGCGGTAATCAACATAGCCCAGTCCATACCTTATGGTATAACCAGATCCCCATTCAAAGTTGTCTATAAATGCCCATGCGAAGAACCCTTTCGCCTTCACTCCAGCTCTGCCAATTACATTCCAAAGTAGGTATAATTAGGTGCAGAAGAATCATTGTCGCTAAATCAGTTGAAAAAAAATATCGGGCATTCTCGTATTTTTAGCGGCAAAATTAGAGCCAATTAAGGTTGCATAGTCAAACTTGTCAGCGAAATTATTAACTAGCCTTTAAAAACTTTGGTATCGTACGTTTAGAATTTCAGATCCAACACAAAAGTTTAGACTATCAGGTGGAGAGTCCTCAACATTACATTAAGCGATAATTCATTTCATATTCGACTGATGTGAGACTTATTTAATTAAAACTGATAGTGTAAACTAACTTGATGGCATTTTGAACAGCCCCAAGGTGGCGACGGTAGAAATAAATTCTCAGATAGTCCTTGACTCCTTCTTTAGTTGTCACGTTATTGGCATCACCCATGCCTGAAAACATAATTCAAGTTCCAGAAATCAATTACTAATGGAGTGTATATCACATAAACAAATGAATAAACGATGGAAAAAATATGACAATGTTGGCTTGATTACCATTCTCTGTAATGTAAATTAGTGGATCGTTGTACTTCTCCTTTGTATAGATTAGAAGATCCTGAAGTCCTTTTGGGAAGATATAAAAGGTACTTACCCCTGTCTGCAAATTCATTTGTTTACAGTTAATTTTGTGTGTGACCATTCATGGATTGTGTAGGAAAATGAGTTAAACACATGTATCCGGACAAATTTTTAGGGACAGATATGTTAGGAGCCATCTACATGATTCCACAGTATGCTTGTGGGTTTCTATATCTTGTGGAATCTTTGTGTACTGCAAAGGTTCTGAACACATCTGTAACTGCAGCATTACTTATATATGTATATACGATGCCTTCATGTTGGCTTATGTACGTATCACTATTCCTACGGTCTATTGTCATTTTTTTATTCGAAAAGTCCATATGCACAAATTGAGTAGGAACAGATTCTACACAATTTTTTTGCGGGGTCCACCTCGGGTCCCTAAAAAATAATTTGAACTGCTCATTTTTATTAAAACATTTTTCATGGATTCCTGTAAAAAATTATCTCTTGCAGATACCGGTAAGGGCTTCTTTAAAATTTGTTGGCCAAAATAGACAAATTTTGGAAATGCCCTTACAGATATCCGATAGAGATGATTTTTTAACAAAAATTCATAAAAAAATGCTTCAAGAAAAATGACCAGTTCAGATCATCTTTGCAAGATTGAGGGAGTATTTGGTTGATAATCTTACCGGATTTCCAATAAGTTTTCCGTTGCGCTCGCCTGTAATAATGAAAAAACATTAAAAGAAAGAAAAGTTGAAAGAGTGAAAAAGAGTTAAGTCCTGATTTCTTTTGAAATTTTGAATGGTGGATTTCAAAGCCAAAAGATATGGATGGAAAAAAGAAGAAGAAAGGAAGTGAATCTAAATTGAATCTCTTTTCTAATTTCGCTTGACACGGTATGCATCATACTAGACTTTATCTCATGTCACTCACCTTAGTTATCCAATCTTAATTGATCAATTTTTGTCTTGATGTTATGAATGATTTCTCAAATGCTAATTTTTTTAAACAAATCTTATGAACATATGACGATTCGGAAAGATGCATTCTGTATCAAAACCAAAAAAGAGTGTGTTGGATCTTCATTTGTTCGGTTTTGAAGTGGAAATGGATGCGTTGCAGGCCATACCTCTATTGCACTCTCACCAGTTTGATCACCATCCTCTTAGCTCTATTATTCACCTTTTGGAGATGTGCGGGCCGGGTCCGTGAGGTTTGCCATGTTAGGCGTGAAGCTAACCAATGCGCAGATGGGCTAGCAAAGAAATCTTTTGATTTATGTAATCAAGTTTACGTTTCTTTAGTCGAACCTCCCATGTTTGTTTTGCAACAATATTTAGCTGATTCTGTAGAGGTTACATACCCCAAAACGGTTTATGTTTGAGTTTTTAGAATTTCGTCTGTTTCAAAAAAAAGAAAAGAAAAAGAAGTACTTCCATGCCTTTATATAATCCAACCAAACCGACTTTCACTTGTATTTAATACTTGTATTTTTGTGGGGCGAACTTACTTGTAAGAATAGCGAGCATATCATTTCCGTAGCTAACATTGACTGTATTAGCAACAGGAACATTAATTGCATAAAATCCGGTGTAGTAATTTAATCCGATGAAATCGCAGGAACCCTTCACCAGTGTAACTTGCTCAGGAGTAAATTCTGGTAACCTTTTTCCGACAATCGAACGCATAGTTTCTGGGTATTCACCGTAGGTTAATGGGGTCATAAACCTGCCCAAAAAAACACCCACATAAGTAATGTTCATATACACAATGCTCAATTATTTCAATTTTTTTTTTGCTTATTACATCATTTAATGTTCATATAAGTAAAGTTCTCCCTTCCACATTCTTTCGAGTCAAAACAGCGATAGAATGTGAAAAACCTTTGCCCTGCTTGCTTTCATATACTAATCGCCTGTCTTTTTTCATTTTTGTTTTGGCGACAACGCTAATTTCTTGAAATTTCGAACAAACTAAGACTGGGTCGTATTGTCTCAACGGACTAAACGGGCTAAAACTCAAGAAATATTTAGAGACATGTTATTCTCCTTGCATTCATCAACTAAAAGTCTATTTAAAGGAAACAATTACTTGTCTACAGTTCTTAAGAATGGGGGGCGATCACTGTCTGTCTCAACAATGGTCCAGATTTGAAATTTTTTTTTTACAAGGAAGAGTTAAACTCTTCTCTCCCCCGGATTTTTTTTTAAACCCCCCCCCCCCCCCCCCCCCCCCCCCCCCCGAAGTTTTTAGTGTGCCCTAGAGTCTTAACTCCAGGTAACAGCTCTATCCGTTTTGGAATTTGAGGGGAATTTTTTTTAGAACAATGAGCGGAGAGAGACAAATTTTGAGACCTAAGTTTTTAGTGTGCCCTAGAGTTATTAGAGACTTGCCCAGAGATTTTGAGACCCCAAACGAACAAGGCCGATTCCAACAAAATGATAAAGAGAAAATAAAATCCATGGCATCGCACCTCATCAGAATCTTGTGGTTGTAATCGTTTCACAAAAGTAACACTTAAATTTTTGAAAGTATTTACCCACCATCCATATGTGAAATCGAGGGCCCGCTGAGCTGCTTTGTCATTAAGTTTTGAATTGGAGTATGGAAGAACCCATTGACATATAAGTGTAATCCCAATCTGGCCCTTTTGAGATACCTGTGCAGTGTCTCACATATCATATGAGATAGTACCTTGTACACCAAATTTTTATACAAGGATATAAAATCATGGCAGTGCTTTTTTTATGGAAAAGTCTTTCTTTTTCCATTGGTAAATATGAGTATAGGTGATTCCAAATTTTAATACACCATTTTTTTTATTACTGCGGCCTCACCTGAAATTTCTCTTTGTAAACTTTAGCTGCAGCTCCGTGAGAGAGAAGCATGTGGTGGCCCACTATATAAGGTTCAGTGGCCGAATCTCCGGCGGGGCAATCATTGTTCATCCAGGCCGAGCAACGACCCGGTGCGAGGGACCCAAGGTCATAGCCTAGATAAACGAATGTCCATGGCTCATTCAACGTGATCCAATGCTTTACCCTATCCCCAAATTCTTTGTAGCAAAGCTCTGCAAAATCCGCAAAATCGGCCCTGCCAACAAAATCAATCACTAGGATTGTCGTTTAAGTACTTTATATAAGAAAATTTACATTAATCGATTTATCACCAATTTAATTACCCTAAATTTATAATTCTTAAATTGTAAAATGAAATACATGCAAACTACTAGTATTTAGAAAAAGAAGGATATTTGAATATTTTTTATCTCTAGTGATTATTTTCAACAATATTGCATGACCGCGAATGGGTGCTAGCTATTGGAAATAAATGTCTTCTCAAATTAAGGATTAATATCATCATGGTGAAAGTGAAAGTGAAAGTGAAAGTGAAAGTGAAAGTGAAGAGGTGGTTTGTCCGTAGCTTACACAATGCGAGGGCTCAAGAAGCCACCATACTCATCTTCAAGGGCTTGGGGAAGATCCCAATGAAACAATGTGATGAAGGGTTTCAAACCTGTGTATTTAATTACATAGACAGAATTAAAAAAGTTGGTGAGATCAAGAGGCTTTCTGATCATATTAGTTGAGTAAAAAACGAAAGAGAGATAGGGAGGTTGAACGCATAGAATAGAACCATTTGATATGAGTTCATTGATGAGATTGTTGTAGAAGGCAACCCCTTCCTTGTTCACTCTTCCGCTTAACTTCCCACCTGAGCAGTATCAAATTAAAAATAAATTAACTAGCTAGTATAAAATTCGATGGGCTAAAGAGGGACTTCGGTAAACATTATTCAAGGGTGCTCAGGGTAATTATCTTCTCTTCTGAAGGAATTTATTTATTTATTCTCATATCCAGTACTAAAGATTTTAATAAGAGCATCCATAATGGTAACAACCAAAATTAATAACCAAAATGTGTTACGTCAGCATTTGATTATCCATTTAGTCCATAATCAAACTTAACAATCTCTACTTTCACATTGATTATTTTTGCATTCCTAACCAAAAAAATTCCACAATACACAATGCACATTTGTCTAATCGTAAACAAGTTCTAATTACGCACCCGACCACACCAAATTATTCGTTTCGATGAAACGATTCCAATGTGAGGTGTTTTTGAGTTATTGAGTTTGGTTGTTGAGTTTGAATATTGAATTTGCTTATCCAAATATATTTGCTTATTACAATGGGATGCTCTAAGAAACGTCTCTAGATAATTATCTGCTTTGAGTCTCTCTTTCCGGAGGTTTTTGTAACCATTTTTGGGTTCCCTATGTTTGGCAGTGGTGATTTAGCGATCTCGACAGATCCGCCATAGGTGGAAATCAGTTTGCTTTTGAATTTTGAGGATTTTAAACCGTGCATGTGGAACTCGGACAACGCGTGAGCTGTTGATCGGAACCCATAGTAGAGTAGAGCTTTCGGGGTCTATCCTTATGCGGGATCATGTTTGTCCGTAGGA
Source organism: Rhododendron vialii (assembly GCF_030253575.1). Classification (NCBI taxonomy): domain Eukaryota; kingdom Viridiplantae; phylum Streptophyta; class Magnoliopsida; order Ericales; family Ericaceae; genus Rhododendron; species Rhododendron vialii. The sequence continues at coordinate 6,036,115 of NC_080563.1, read as the reverse complement.
AAAGGCATGCAAGTAATATAACTATCTTTGCGAGATTATGTTAGGGAACATGCATGGTATGTATGCAAGACCATTCGTTGTTTGGTCTCGATCTTGTTTCTTGGGGGTTTTATGGCTTGATTGTACGTGCCCTTGTATCAATGAAAATTATGGCAAGAAAGAAGAAATGTGTGGTCGGAGTGGGCTGTGCTACTTGCACCGACAAAACCCCTACCGATGAGATATCAACGAGCACGCGGGGCCCAATTCTGAAATTTGAATGAAAAAATGAAAGATTAGATCGAACACTTACACATATCAGATTGAGCTAATTTTTCTTGGGCCCACTCGATTTTTTCAAAATTATTGAACGGGTCGGATCATCTGTGCAGGACCCAGAGTGGGTCCCGCGTGCCCGTTAGTACCCGATCGGTAAGGGTTTGGTCGGTCCAAGTACCTTTTTCGATAAAAAAAAATAGGGGGGCGGGGGTTGAAACCCACCCCTGTGCTAAAAGGTTGAAAATTTCTTACGAGGTAGAATTCTTGCCCATGAGATTGAGAATCTGAAAGCATCCATTCCCATAAACTTCATTAGCTGTACATCTTCCTGTTTCATTAGTTTCACACATTTCGATCAGTACCGTAAACTGGCTAAAAAGGAGTGCAAAAAATATAGTGATGCTAAAATTCATATTCAATTATTACCTAAAATTCAATCCCTTACCTTATAACGGTGATAAAAATCGACGGCTACGTCTCCGTTGCTTCGATTGGCAATTTTATCTGATCACACAATCACATAGTTCATTAGCTTTCGGTTAGAGAAAATGCAAAGCTTCCTAAGTTCAATCCTAACACATGAGAGAGAAAATTAACCTGGATACTTGTGGGTGAAAATGTCATATATACTTGGACCTTTGCCACCTTCTTTCCAAGCACCTTCAAACTAAAACACACATATTGCACACTAAATCAACATAAAAGTCATATATCCACTTAGAAATTACAAATACTCCACAAGATATCGGGTTAAAAAAAAACCTGGTAGGCAGACGAGCCAGTTCCAAACACAAAATCAGCTGGAAAGCTAGTACGGTTATAAGAAGAGGAGACCTCAGTCGCTACTGAGTCATGAGCCCATGAGTACTTGATCATCAGGACTAAGAGTACTCCCCAGAAATGATAGCCTTGAAGTGCCATGCCCAATGTTTGTTTCGAAAATTATGTTTGTCACACCCTTTCAAAAATTATATATATAGACGCGCGAGCCTCGCCACATATCTTAATGCAAGAGTGAAAATTAAGGCCTTGAAAAATATTGAAGACTCTTACAGCAAATATCCACCTACCCTCTTTTGTGGACTCACTAGCTTAGCCTGATCATCAAGACCTAAGGCCGTGTTTTGATGACAGACATCTTAAGGGGAAATGAGCGCGTGATTTTTGAACTCTAATTAAGATTCTTCTGTTCGGGTAGAACTCGAATAGGAATATTATTGAGGAGGAATGAGAATGTGATGTCATACTTAATTACGTACATGATTCCGAAATTTGGGAGGGACAGCAATAGGACTGTGATGCCATACTTTCAGAATTCTCACCTGCAAACATCCCTTTCTATTTCGTCAACTAATTTAAAAATTTCTTAACATAGGGTATTAGACTTTATTTCAGATCGTTGATCTAAGCTACTCAAGTTTAGTTAATATAAAATATAGAGACTACTCCACTTATTGCCAATTGATTTTAGGTTGGAACCCTCCAAGAAATCTAACATATATGGAATTAGAGCTAGGTCTTGGTGGCCTCACCTCACGTGGTCGAGTCTCTGGCACCCGAGCAAATCTCCTGGTCTCCTCAATTTATAACTCCACGTGCATCCGAGCTGCACGTGAAGAGAAGTATTAGACTTTATTCCACATCATTGATCTAAGCCACTCAAGCTTGGTTAATAAAATCTAGAGGCTACCCCACCTATTGCCAATTGATTTTAGATTGGAATCCTAAAAAAAATATAACATTGGCAAAGAAATCAAACAAAGGTGGAAATATTTTCGTGGTTAGCGATTCAAGATGGGGTCCCAACGAGATCAGTGCTTTTCAACCGGAATATCATTCAAGAGGGCCAACTTGTTTCCTGCCCTTTGTGTTCCTTGCATCTCGAAACTCCGGATCATCTTTTCTTGCACTGTATATTCTCTTGGAATATTTGGTCTCATATTTTGGATTGGTGGCATGTTTCGTGGGTTTGTCCTAATTCGTTGGCAGAATTGGCTACATGGTGGTTTGACAACGGGTTTAGGAATTTGGAGAAAAATATATGGGAAGCTTCTTTCTATGCCACTTTGTGGTCTTTGTGGCTAGGTCGGAATGATCTCGTCTTCAACAATGCAACATCGAGTGTGGAGGTGGTAGGAGAATTGGTGAAAGCTAGAGTTGCTATGTGGATGAAAACCAAGTTTGGTATCAAGGTTTATTCGGTGGAGGAGTTTAAGTTGTTTCTTGACGGTATTCGTAAGCTCAAATTGTAGTTTTGATTGAGGTGTAGTGGCTGTCCAACTTTCTGTTGGATGGGCTACTCACTTTCTTCTTTTGTCTTGTTTCCCCTCGATGTACCCTTTCGAGTTATTTTAAAAAGTTTCGTTTGCCGAGAAAAGAAAAAAAAAAGAAATCAAACAAAGATTCCACGGATTTGTTTTTCCCTTCAAATCTTGAACGAAAAAGATGCATATCCTACTAGCCTTAATTAATGATAGTCTGAACCTTATCTGGGTGCAAAATTAGGAAACTACAGTATTATTCAATAATATTATTGGCGTAATGATAGATGCCATTTATATTTTTATTACCACGGCGTACGCATTTCTTTCACTCTATTAAATAATTTAACACATGGTCAGAAAGATGTGCCCAAAATGTGAAGAAAACTGATCGAGGGAATAACAAGTAGGAGTATAAAATTATGAATTAGACAATATTTCAACATCTCCGTTCATGTGGTAGTAGAAATAATGGTTAATTAGCCAAAGGACAATGCGTTGTAGGTACAACTTACGAGTCTGGTCTACGAAATCAAGTAGTATTTTGTATTGGAAAGACGAATTTATTTCTCTAATTAAAGTAAACATGTTGATTTGTAAAGGAGTATCAAGAAGTTGTAGACCAGAATATGCTCTCTCATTTTTTCTTTTCTTTTTTCTTGGACAGTTGAAAATTATCATGTCCATGTGGTTTGGGTTACTATAAGTTAGCAGGCCATCTGATCAGAATTTGGGACTTCATTTTATGGGGGCTTTATGAGTTTGGGGGCTTTTGTTGGACTAGGCAGCCTGTAGGTTTCTAGCAAATTGGGGGATACTGCTGACCTTCATCCGAATCATCCAAATGTGTTTTGGACGGTCAGAATTTAAAAAAACTCTTCTGGAAAAAGTTAGACTCTTTTCTGAAATAATTTTCTTGAAATTTGGACCATTAATTATCGAGATGGACGGCCTGAATGAGGGACAACACCTATGCTGACCTTTGAGGTCAGTAGGATCCCTGGATTTAGGTTTCTAGCTCGTTCATTGAATCTTTCGGTTTTATTCCTCGCTCCCACTTCATTAATCCTAGCTTTACGCTCGGTCTCTTGAACTTTATTACTAGTTTCGGATATTTCAGAAGTCGCTTTCGTGCTTACGCTTTTGCTCATGCACTTGCATTATGAGACTTGGGTTTCTAGTGAATATGGTTCAAAACACAACCTTAAGGAATTGTTTCAACCCATTTTGTTCCTTGGGATTGGGAGTCTTGGGACAATAATGCCAATAGGTGTTTATCAGGATCCAAACAAGGGAAGAGTTAAAAAATAAGTCCGACTCGTACAATAGAAGAATATGAGCTTTTTGGATTAATCCGCAAATATTTTCAAAAAAATAAATAAAGATTAATCTGAAAATTTAATAGATGCCTCTGTTTCTATTATACCCAGAAGCCAATTATATGCATTATCCTTCCCTTGTAGAAGCTTGTTGAACCAAATAGCAGAGCATTTGAGGTGTCTTCTCGACCTATTGTTGTAGTCCACATAAGTGATCCTGTTTATACCCAAATTTGGCATCAAACTGAGGGCTAGCACTGATGAGCCATTTAATTGGGATTAAATTAAATTAAATTTAGATCAATAAATGTGGGCTTTTGGATATAAATTAATAGGCCACATTAATCTAGTTTTGTCAATATTAGGCCCAATTAATTTGAATCCAAATGGAGCATGGGACTTGGCTAGCTTTTTGAGCTTTGTTAATGGGAGTTTTAGTTGGGCAATCTAGAAGGATACCATACCATGGGATCGAAGGGGAATCCGGGAGGAGAAACTTTTATGTATACGGGGGATAGGAGGGGTGGTGGGGTTCTCCTTCAGTCTATTTTTAATTTTCGGCCATTTTCGAAATATATTTTGATGATCGGGTCAGTTCACTTTGTAGATCTCGGCGAGAACATTAATAATACCAAAAATTGTGTTTATCAAATTTTAGTAAATACATAATCGGCACACATGAAAATTGCAAAAAAAATAAAAATTGGGCTGCAATTCAGTGTGTTTTTTAATCTAATTTTTGTTTTCTTCAATACTCATATTCTCATGTGCCGATCGTGTATTTATTGAAATCCGATGAACACAATTTTTGAATGATTAATTTTTTCGTCGAGATCTACAAAATGAGCGAAGCCAATCATCAAAGTGTGCTCGGAAAATGACCGAAAAATTGAAAACGGACCGGAGGGAATATCACCACCCCTCCTATCCTCGGTATACATAAAAGTTTCTCATCAGGGAGTACATGAATGAAACCGATTTTCAAATGCATTTCACTTAGGTCAAATGGCCCATTATCTTCTAAGACTCACGAAGAGATCGAGGAAGCGGGTGATGGAGTTACCAATTCGTGGCTCCATGACTTGTGATAAACTTCCAGTACTGCCCATAACCGTCAGCCATGTGACACATGTGTCGAAATTGAATAAACAAATAGGAAAGAAATGAGTACGAACTTACCCAAAAAAAAGAAAAAAAAAAAGAAAAAGAAAAGTGCACGTAATTAAGATCATTAAAGATGGACCAACTGTAACTTATTAATTTCATATAGATCCGAACAAAGTGGAGGCAACTGAGTTGATAGGACAATTAACAGAGGCACATGGACTAGAACTAATTAAACCTTGCTACTTGAGATTGAACTTCTTAAACCAAAATGCTGAGCGCTTTGGGTATCTTTTGAGGCCATCGTGGTAATCAACATAACCCAACCCATACCTTATGGTATAACCAGATCCCCATTCAAAGTTGTCTATAAATGCCCATGCGAAGAACCCTTTCACCTTTACATCAGCCCTGCCAATTTACATTCCAAGTAGATATAGTAATTCAATACAGAAGAATCATTGTCACTAAAGCAGTTGTGACAAATTAAATATCATGTGCATTCTCGTATTTTTAGCTGCAAAACTAGAACCAAGGTTGTCAGTGAAATTATTAACTAGCCTTGACAACTTTGGTATCGTTCAGAATTTCAGATCCAACACAAAAGTTTAGACACGGAATACGGTGGAGAGTCCTGATCAACATTACACATTAAGCGATAATTCCTTCCATACTCGATTGATGTGAGACTTATGTAATTAAAACTGATAGTGTAAACTAACTTGATGGCATTTTGAACGGCCCCAAGGTGGCGACGGTAGAAATAAATTCTCAGATAGTCCTTGACTCCTTCTTTAGTTGTCACGTTATTGGCATCACCCATGCCTGAAAACATAATTCAAGTTCCAGAAATCAACCAAGGGTAAATTAAGGGTAATGGGATTTGTGTGAAGATTTATAGTATATATGACAGAAACAAATGAATAACGGTGGAAAAAATATGACAATGTTGGCTTGAATATTACCATTCTCAGTAATGTAAATGATCGGATTGTTGTACTTCTCCTTGTGTAGATTAAAAGATCTTGAAGTCCTTTTGGGAAGATATAATTCGTACTTACCCCTGTCTGCAAATTCATTTGTTTACATTTAATTTTGTGTGTAATCATTCATGGATTGTAGTAGCAAAATGAGTGACACACATATATCTGGAAAAAATTTCAGGGACAGATATGTTTGGAGCCATCAACATGGATTTCACAGGATGCTTGTGGGTTTCTGTATCTTGTGGAATCGATGCGTATTGCACGGTTCTGAACACATCTGTATTTGCAGCATTACTTATTTGTATCACTATTTGTACGGTTTATTATCATTTTTTATTTGAAAAGTCCATATGCACAGATAAAGTAGGAGCAGATTCTACACAGGTCTTTTGAGGGGCTCACCTCGGGTTCTGCAAAGATGATCCGAACCGCTTATTTTTTTTTTCAAAACATTTTTCTACGAATTCCTTTAAAAAATCATCTCTCTCACGTAACGGCAAGGGCTTTTTCAAAATTCGTAGGCCGAAACAGACGAATTTCGGAAATGCGCTTACCAATATCCAATAGCGACGATTTTTAACAGGAATCCATAAAATAAAATAAAATAAATTTGAGAAAAATGAGTGATTCGGATCATCTTTGCGGGACGGAGGGAGTATTTGGTTGATAATCTTACCGGGTTTCCAATAAGTTTTCCGTTGCGCTCGCCTGTAATAATGAAAAAACATTATAAAAAAAAAGGACAAAAGTTGTGAACATTGAACAACTGAAAATCAAAAAGAATGAAGTCCTGATTTCTTTTGAAATTTTGAATGAAGGATTTCAAAACTAAAAGGTATGTATGCAAAAAAAAGAATGAAATTGATTTTAGATTGAAATTCTCCAAGAAATCTAACTCTTTTTTTTTGCAAGTGGAGTAGAGTGCAGTTAGTGTCTCCTTTATACTTTCATGCACATGGACAAAGTTCGATTCACATAAGCACACATCCTTCTCCCCAAGTCCCCTTAGGATAGAAAAGATTAGGTTTAACGAATGACAAAACAAAAAAACAAAATAAAAAGGTTATAATTTTTTGATCAATTTTTGTCTTGAAGTTACAAATGATTTCACAAATGCTAATTTTTTTGTTTTTTTGTTTTTTTTTACAAATCTTATGAATATATGGCGATTCAAAGAGATGCATTCTGTATCCACCCAGCGTGTGTTGTAGCACTTCCTTGCCCGTATATAATCCAACCAAACCGACTTTCACTTGTTTAATAGTACTCCTTCCGTCCCAAAATATTTGTCCGGTCTGCAAAACGGGGTGTTAAAAATAATACAATTTTTGCAAGAAAAAATCAAAAGTTTTTTAACAACTTACTAGATATCAATGAGTATTTTTAATTTGTGAAAAAGTTTGAATTTTTTCTTGAAAAAATTGCATTATTTTTATCACTCCGTTTTGCGGACCGGACAATCATTTTGGGACGGAGAGAGTATGTTTTTGTGGGGCGAACTTGTAAGAATAGCAAGAATATCATACTCGTAGCTAACATTGACTGTATTAGCAACAGGAACATCAATTGCATAAAATCCGGTGTAGTAATTTAATCCGATGAAGTCGCAGGAACCCTTCACCAACGTAACTTGCTCAGGAGTGAATTCTGGTAACCTTTTTCCAACGATTGAGCGCATGGTTTCTGGGTATTCACCGTAGGTTAACGGGTTAATAAACCTGCCCAAAAAACACCCACATAAGTAATGCTCAATGATTTCAATCTTTTGCATTTTTTTTTGCAAATCTTTTGCGCACCAATTTAAAGATCATAATTATTTCGTTAGTTCGAGAAAAAAAAAATAGCACTTGATTTTTGGAAGTATTTACCCACCATCCATACGTGAAATCGAGGGCTCGTTGAGCTGCTTCTTCATTAAGTTTTGAATTGGAATATGGTAGAACCCATTGAGATGCAAGTGAAATCCCAATCTGGCCCTTTTGAGATGCCTGTACAAATGATAAACATTATATCCAGTGATTATCCCTTAATCTATACCCATCAGATTTAAAATTTCTGGAGAAATCAGTTAGAGTCGTATATAAGTACTTTTAGTGGTAATAACTGATCAAAATTATTTTTTTGTTGTAATAAGAAAATAATGTGCAATATATGTCTCCCATTTTCTCTAACGGCACTCCCTTTCTCTCACAAAATAAATCACCTAATAGAGACACAAAGAAGAGTGTCGTTAGAGAAAAAGGAAGTGACAAAAAATCTCTCCCCTTTTTTTTCCATTGGTAAATATGAGTACAGGTGTTTCCAAATTTTAATATTTTTATTACTGCAGCCTCACCAGATATTTCTCTTTGTAAACTTTAGCTACAGCTCCGTGACAGAGAAGCATGTGGTGGCCCACTATGTAGGGTTCAGTGGCCGAATCTCCGGCGGGGCAATCATTGTTCCTCCAGGCCGAGCACCGGCCCGGTGCGAGGGACCCAAGGTCATAGCCTAGAAAAGCGAATGTCCATGGCTCATTTAACGTGATCCAATACTTTACTCTATCCCCAAACTCTTTGTAGCAAAGCTCTGCAAAATCCACAAAGTCGGCCCTGCAAACAAAATCAATCACAAGGATTGTCATTTAACTACTTTATATTAGAAAATTCACATTAATCGAATTATCACCTGTTTACCCTGAATTTATAATTCATAAATTGTAAAATGAAATACGTCCTAATTACTAGTATTATTTAGAAAAAGAAGGATATGTGAATATTTTTGAGCTCCATCAGTCTATATTGCCAGTTAAAATTAAGTTTTTTTGAGTTTATATTGTTCAAATTAAGTCAACATCTTAAGTACAATGGAGCTGGGTGTTGAAATTAGAGAATGATTGTGCTGGGTATTCGACTTTGGAAATGGATCCTCTCTAGTCCCACGGACAGGAGGAAACAATGGGACCGTTCATTTACTGCAATCGATCTACGGTTGAGATGTATTTTTACACTATTAGAAAATCAGAACCATTAAATCTATCAATGGACGGTTCCGATCTAGACTTTTTCGGCCAACCCAAACCATTGAACTGGAGAGGAGCCGGAACCTTCGACCTTAGATTGAAAGTGGTCCAAATCACGTACTGAGATTAACAAATTTAGTAGTAGTACAAACTTGTGAAAACATTAGTAGAAGGTATTCGATCATACTAGTATAAGACTACCCAAGTCAAAGGCAGAGCTGCTGGAGGGTATCCTTTTCGATCTGTCAAAAGTTACATATGAAAAGGGGGGAGATTGAAAATGATTATCTATTTGATATATACCAGCGATGGCTGTCGATACCTAAACTAGGACATTGTTCGGTTCCTAGCGTCTTGGTCGCAAACAGGGGTGGAGGGAGTTAAAGCCCGGGCCACGTGCTCCTTTGGAATTTTTTCACCAATTATTTTTTGCGTTAAAAAGTAATTATTTCTCAAAATATTTAGATAAAAGTGCAAAAATTTTACTTTTTCGATTTCTCTCGTCGATACGAATCAATATCCCAAAAAAATTTGGCGCAAAACTAACAAATGCGAAAAAAAATTCCAATAAGAAAAAAAATTTCAGATTTAGGTTAAGTCTAAAAGAACGGAGCCTAAGGATTATAATTTGGTGAAAGTGAAGAGGTGGGTTGTACGCAGCTTACACAATGCGAGGGCTCAAGAAGCCACCATACTCATCTTCAAGGGCTTGGGGAAGATCCCAATGAAACAATGTGATAAAGGGTTTCAAACCTGTGTATTTAATTACATAGACAGAGAATTAAAAAAGTTGGTGAGATCAAGAGGCTTTCTGATCATATTAGTTGAGTAAAAAACGAAAGAGAGATGGGGAGGTTGAACGCATAGAATAGAACCATTTGATATGAGTTCATTGATGAGATTGTTGTAGAAGGCAACCCCTTCCTTGTTCACTCCTCCACTTAACTGCCCACCTGAGCATCAAATTAAAAATAAATTAACTACTCCGCATAAAATAAATTTCGATGGGCTAAAGAGGGACTTCGGTAAACATTCAAGGGTGCTCAGGGTAATTATCTTGTTCTCTGCTGAAGGAATTTTTTTTCCATATCCACTACTGAAGATTTTAATAAGGGCGTCTCTAGATTATCTGTTTTGTTGGCTATGGTGATTAAGCAAATCCTCGACGGATCCACCATAGGCGCGCGGAGATCAGTTTGCTTTTGCATTTTGAGGATTTTAAACCGTGCATGGGCCCGGAACTCGAACCATTCGTGAGCTGTTGATCGGAACCAATGGTAGAGCTTTCGGGGTCCATCCTTTTTAATTAAATGTATTAAAACAACAAAATATATATTATTATTGATAAACTCGGCAAATTAAGGGTGCATCAAGGTAGGAAGAAGAAGGGGAGAAGGAGAAGAGTGAAACAATGCTCTAGATGTACGGGAATAATTTCTCTCCTATTTTTTATTCATTGATCTTCTTAGGAAGTATGAGTAATTAATTAATTCAATCATGCACCGTAACAATTCATCTGTTAGAAAATGTCTTACGAGGTAGAATTCTTGCCCACGAGATTGAGAATCTGAAAGCATCCATTCCCATAAACTTCATTAGTTGTACATCATCCTGTTTCACCATCAGTTTCACACATTTCAGTACCATAAAGTAAACTAGCTAAAAAGGAGTGCAAAAAATATAGTGATGAGCTGCATGCTAAAATTCATATTTAAATTTTTTTTTTTTGGTAATGCAGGGTATCCCTGTCCAAACTTGCATGCATCTCGATTTAATTTCTACAACCCCTCACATAGGTGTTTATCACGCTTACGCGGTCATATTTAATTATTACTTAAAATTCAATCACTTACCTTATGACGGTGATAAAAATCGACAGCTACGTCTCCGTTGCTTTGATTGGCAATTTTTTCTGATCACACAATCACATAGTTCATTAGCATTCGGTTTGAGAAAATGCCAGGCTTCCTAAGTTCAATTCTAACACATGAGAGAGAAAATTAACCTGGATACTTGTGGGTGAAAATGTCATATATATTTAGACCTTTGCCACCTTCTTTCCAGGCACCTTCAAACTAAAACACACATATTGCACACTTAAATCCACATAAAGGTTATCCACTTGGAAATTACTAAAATACTCCACAAGATATCAAAATTAAGATTTAAAAAAAAAAAAAACAACCTGGTAAGCAGATGAGGCAGTTCCAAACAGAAAATCAGCTGGAAAGCTAGTACGGTTATAAGAAGAGGAAACCTTAGGTGCTACTGAGTCATGAGCCCATGAGTTTATCATCAGGAGTACTAAGAGTCCCCAAAAAAGATAGCCTCGGAGTGCCATGCCCAATGTTTGTTTCCAAAATTATGTTTGTCTCACCCCTTTATAATAGGAATGGTAACCCAAGAGCGCTAGTGCCTAGTTGTAAAATTTTTTGATATAAACAATTATAGACAAATCTCGCCGCATATCATTTAAAAATATTTGAGACTCTTACAGCATCCACCTACCCTCTTTTGTGGACTCGCTTGGCCTGATCATTAAGAGCTAAGGCGGTGTTTTGATGGCAGACATCTTAAGGGGAACAAAAATGTGATTTCTGAACTCTAAAATTCGTTGGCAAATCTCAAGTAGGATTTTTGGGACTGTTTATCCCTGAGTTTTGATGTGTTGATGGTAGTTTGTAGATAGGATTTGGTTGTATAGATCCTGTTTTGTAGGGGTGTTTACCCTATTGTTTTTGGAATTGGTTGGTTATAAAATGATCAATTTACAGATGAAAAAGAAGAAATATTATTCATTGTCTTTCATTTTTAGTTAGTACTTTATATCTTTTGAGATTGCAGATTATAGGTAAAAATATACAGGGTAAGAATATACAATTTGGGCAAATTACTGCCTTGTGTTTTTCTCGTTTTACAATAGTTGGATGATTAGTTTGACTTTGTCCAAGATATTTGTAATGAACTCCATTGTATAAGTGCCGATGGGCTATGATTACATAATCTAATATATCCATTTTGTCAAACCCAAAAAAAGAAGATAGATGCTTACTCCCTCCGTCCGGATTTAATAGTCATTTTTTAGAGTTTATATTATTTTTCAATTGATTATATCTTCCAATTTATAATATTTTACGTACGTGATTTTGAAAACATTATACTATAGATCCAATCGAGATCTATCAACCAAGATCCATATTCGATATAAAATTCATTACGGATTCATAGATATAACCCATTTTTTAGCCGGTTAAAATAGAACTAGGGACAATTAAATCCGGACGAAGGGAGTATTTTTTTATTACCATGACGTACGCATTTCTTTCAGTCTATTAAATAATTTCACACGTGGTCAGAAAAATGTGCCGAAAATGTGAAGAAAACTGAGGGAATAACAAGTTGTATAAAAATATGAATTAGACAAGATTTCAACATCTCCGTTCATATGGTGGAAAAAAAAAAAGGTTAATTAACCAAAGGAAAATGAGATGTAGGTACAACTTTTTTTTTCTCGGCAAACGAAACTTTTTTTTTGCTCGTAAGATGTAGGTACAACTTACGAGTCTGGTTTACGAAATCAAGTATTTTGTATTGGATAAACGAAATTATTTCTCCGATTAAAGTAAAACATTTTGATTTTTAAAGGAGTATCAAGAAGTTGTGGAACAGAATATGCTCTCTCATTTTTCTTTTCTTTTTTTTTTTGGACAGTTGAAAAATGACCATGTCCATGTGGTTTGGGGTACTAAATTGACAGGCCATCTGATCAGAGAATTTGGGACTTCATTTTATGGGCAGAAATGATATTGGTACCGACCTCCCGGTACCGAAATCGTACCGCCGGTCGCCGGTGGGCCGTCTCCGGCCACCGGACGGCCGATCCGAGCCGTCCAAAAATTTTAAAAAAAAAAAACGAGGGGGCCAGCGCGGGAATCAACGGCATCCGAGGTGTGTAAGGTGCTTGATCGGAGCACCCTTTTTTCGTGTATATATATACATATATACACGAAAAAAGGGTGCTCCGATCAAGCACCTTACACACCTCGGATGCCGTTGATTCCCGCGCTGGCCCCCTCGTTTTTTTTTTTTAAAATTTTTGGACGGCTCGGATCGGCCGTCCGGTGGCCGGAGACGGCCCACCGGCGACCGGCGGTACGATTTCGGTACCGGGGAGGTCGGTACATGTAGCACTACTCATGCTTTTATGGGGGCGTATGAGCTTGGGGGCTTTTGTTGGACTAGGCATGAGCCTGTAGGTTTCTAGCTAGTTCACAGAATCTTTCGGTTTTATTCTTCGCTCCCATTTCAATCCTAACTCTACGTCTGGTCTCTTGAACTTTAGTACTAGTACTTTCAGAAGTCGCTTCCGTGCTCCCACTCTTTTGCTCATGCACGTGCATTATGAGACTTGGTTTCTAGTGAACATGGTCCAAAACACAACGTTAAGGAATTGTTTCAACCCATTTTGTTCCTTGGGATTGGAAGTCTTGGGACAATAATGTCAATAGGTGTTTATCAAGATCCAAACAAGGGAAGAGTTAAAAAAAAATAAGTGCAAGTCATCCGATTGAAGAATATGTGCTTTTTGGATTAATCTGCAAAATAGATGCCTCTCTTCCTATTATACCCAGAAGCCAATTATATGCATTATTCCCTTGTAGAAGCTTGTTGAACCAAATAGCATAGTGTTTGGGGTGGCTTCTCGACCCATTGTTGTAATCCACATAAGTGATTTACCCAAATTTGGCACCAATTAAACTAGGGCTAGCTAGCATTGACGGGCCATTTAATTGGATTTAATTAATTAAATTTAGGTCACTACATGTGGGCGTTTGGATGTAAATTAATGTGCCACGTTAATCTTGTTTTGTCATGATTAGGCCCAATTAATTTTAATCCCAATGGAGCATGTCATCGTGGGAAATTCAATTGGATTATCTCATCGCTGTAAATCTCATAAATGAAGGAGCCCTAGCGGAGGACTCGAAGATCCTTACGGCCCACACGGGTTCTACCCTTGTTCATATCTACCGTGAGGCGAATCAAAGTGCGGATCACCTCGCGAGATTGGGAGATGAACAAGAAGAGGACCTGGTTGAAGATTCTAGTCATTATGTTGCATGCGAAGTTTAATCAAGAGGAGAGATTATTCAATGCTCCAGAAACAATGCTTTTCCCTCTCACAAAAATGTATATATGGGGCCCATACACTTGGAAGTGGTGCCCCGGTCCCCACACTTTTGTGAGATCCCTAAGTAGCATTGCTCCTGAAACGCAAAATAATTTTACATTATCTTCTAAGTATATATGAGACAAATTGCTTGTTTGCTGAACTAGAGTATGTTATCAGAGAAAATCCATGTAATTCAATTTCATGCATGCCATGCATTTAGTGAAGAAACAACACCCATTGATTTCATTTAAGATAAGATGGAACAAATGCCACTTAATTATTAATTTGAAGGATCCAAATAAAGTGGAGATAACTGAATTGACAGGACTCCTATGGTTTTTCTGCTCATCTGGCAGGACTATCATGTTTAGAACATGGACTAGTACTCGTCCTTGAGATTGAACTTCCTAAACCAAAGTGCTGAGTCCTTTGGGCATCGTTTGAGGTTATCGTGGTAATCAACGTAGCCAAGCCCAAACCTCAGGGTGTAACCAGATCCCCATTCAAAGTTGTCTAGAAATGCCCATGCGAAGAACCCTTTCACTTTCACACCAGCCCTGTCAATAACATTCCATAATTGGTATAACTAGCAACAAAAAATCACTGTAACTCTAAATCAGAAACAACAAATATTTGCAAACTAACTTGATGGCATTTTGAACGGCCCCAAGATGGCGACGATAGAAATCTATTCTCAAATAATCCTTGACTCCTTCTTTAGCTGTGACGTTATTCGCATCACCCATGCCTGAAAACATAATTAAAGTTCCACAAATCAACTAAGGGTAGAATAAGAAGAAATGCAAATTGTGTGACAAATATTAATAGTATATAGTATCACATAAACAAATGAATACAAAAGGGAAAAAAATTATGGAAAAAGACTGCGACACTTTTGGCCTACCATTCTCTGTAATGTAAATAACCGGATTGTTGTACTTCTCCTTTGTGTAGATTAGAAGTTCCTGAAGTCCTTTTGGGAATATATAAAAGATGCTTACAGCTGTCTGCAAATTCATTTGGATAAAGTTAAAATTGTGTATAATTGTTTTTTTTTTTTTTAACGAGGAAGAAAGATTTAAGAATTACAAGCGATTGAAGGGAAAAGAGCAAAATGCATCACAACGAGAAGGCAACATCCAAACGAGATTGGCACCATATCCCTCGACAATCACATGCATATAATCATTGATATACGCACATGTTTACGCAACAATATGTTTGAGGCCTTCATTTTGGCTTATTTTGTATCACTATTGGTATTTTTTTTTTTCCCTTGACAATTCTTACCGGAGTTCCAATGAGTTTTCCGTGGCGCTCAACTGAAAAATTGAAAAAAGATGACAAAATAAAAAGGTTAGTAACTATCGAAAAGGATAAAGCCCGTATTTGGTTTGAATGAAGGATTCAAAAAAAAAGAAAAAAGATATGGATGCAAACAAAGAAGATAAAAGAACTGAAGCGAAATTGGAATTTTCTTTTTCTATTTTCCTTGATGATTTTTTTTCCTCCACATTTTACAATGAACACATCTCACATTTGGCTGTGTATAGCATCGCATGTTGTAATAGATCTGGAGTCATTCGATGCCTGCGGACTCATATACATTGAACAGTTGAAGCACATTATGTCTAGAGTTGAGTTTTAAAGTTGCATTCTCTAGCACTACTAGCTCTAGAATCCCAGTAACCCAACATTTTTTTTATCTCGTAACCCAACATTTATTATATTCTCCCCATTTTCTTTTCCAAACAAGAGTACTGATATGTAATTACCCAATGGAGGCTTTGTTTTTGTTTTTGAGGGGCGTGAACTTACCTGTAAGATTAGCGAGCGAATCACTTGAGTAGCTATCATTGACACTATTAGCAGAAGGATCATTAGATGCAAAATTTCCAGAATAGTAATTCAATCCAATGAAATCGAAGGACCCTTTCACCAGCTTAACTTGCTCAGGAGTGAATTTTGGTAATCTTTTTCCGACGATCGAACGCATGGTTTCTGGGTAGTCGCCGTAGGTTAATGGGTGAATAAACCTATATCCAGTAAAACACCCACACATAAGTCAGATTAAGGGATTGGGGTATGCCTATTAATGACAGTTATTAAGAGTTTAATTAATTTTCTTGTACAGCTCTTCGAGGTATCGTTACCAAGCTTTATAAATTTTCGAGTTGACATGGAATCACTCACCATCCATACATGAAATCGAGGGCCCGCTGAGCTGCTGCAATGTTAGGTTTGGAATTTGAATAGGGGACATACCATTGACTTACGAGTGTTATCCCTATCTGCCCCTTTTGAGATGCCTGCACAATTTTCTCACCAAATCACAGACATGTTTGCAAGTGGTGCTGCTACTGCTATCTAATTCCGCATATACGTACTTATCAGGTCGATCAGACATTGATAACTATATATGTTTCGAAATGCATTTTTTACTAAAAAGAACAGTCGAAGAACCAACTGTACATGATTTTGTTGATGATACTGTAAGTTACATTATGACTAATCAAATAGTTATATATTGATGTCGTCTAATCCACCTGAATTTTTACATGGACAGCGTATTTGACGAGACAAAAAAAAAAATGAACCATTCAGATCAACTAATGGGACCCAGGGTAGGTCCCGAAACGCGTGCACATCACAAAATATACTAGCTCTGATGCGTAGGGTCTCAGAGTCACAAAATTGGACTTAAAATTCAGCCAAAATAGTGAATATTCCAGATTATATCATAATCTACGTAGAAGTAATTTTTACACTTAATTAAATCCAAAATATTACTAGATATTTATTACAGTTGGGTATACCTGATATTTCTCCTTGTATACTTTGACTGCAGCCCCATGACAGAGAAGCATGTGGTGGGCCACTATATAAGGTTCAGTGGCCGAATCTCCAGCGGGGCAATCGTTGTTCCTCCAAGCGGAGCAACGGCCAGGTGCAAGGGCCCCAATGTCATAGCCTTGACTTGCATATGTCCATGGCTCATTTATCGTGATCCAATGCTTTACCCTATCTCCAAACTCTTTGTAACAAAGCTCTGTAAAATTCGCAAAATCCTCCCTGCCAGCCAAGAATATTATACTAGCTAGTATCTATCATCCTTTTAGCTAGTCAGCGAATTGAGGTAGCAGCTAATTTGGCAAATCGATCATATTGTTTTTATCAATTAGTAATCTACAGCTAGACACAATCTTATACACTCATTATATTATCGATAAACTAATCCATGATCGGGACCAAGCTACTTAAACTACTATTAGATATAGATGTCTTCTCACGTACAGGATATTGTTTGCATAATTAAATTGTAAAATTGTGAGAGGCGGTTTGTAGCTTACACAATGCGAGGGCTCAAGAAGCCACCATACTCATCTTCTAAGGCTTGGGGAAGATCCCAATGAAACATAGTGACAAAGGGTTTCAAACCTGCATGTGAATATTTACAGAGTAAATTAAACGTGGGTGAGAGTGGCTTTATTTTACTTAATAATTCTGATTGTCAAATAACCAAGATCGAGAGAGATAGGGGATTGAGCTAGCATAGAACCATTTGATATGAGCTCATCGATCAGATGGTTGTAGAAAGCAACTCCTTCCTTGTTCACTCCTCCGCTTAACTTCCCATCTGATCCAGCATTAATTAACAAAACGTAAATATATGCCACAAATTACTAAATTGTAACCTTAGTATAAGAACATAGAATATGTGTCCATTACCTGATCTCAATGAACTATTTGGTCCAACGATTAAAACGAAAAGCTACAATACATTCCCCTTTTTGGGTATGATATATATATGCACCTTGTAATATTCATGACCACAATGTGGCATAACAGTCACCACAAATAGGTGAAACAATTTGAACCAAAAAAAGGCACAACACTTCACCATAAAGAGACGCAACATTTCATCACACAGATGCGAAACATTTAAGGGTCTAAGTGTATTAGATATTTCGGAGAAGGAGTTTTTTGTCTATATATATGAGTGAAGCTACCCAAGTACAGAAGATAATTCAGTGTTAATTCTTGGAACATGTAGAGAGTGAAGCAATGCTGCAAAACGTATGACTGAATGATCTCTCTCCCCAAGTATAGTCATGGATCATCTTGGGTTAAAATTCGACAGTTAAAAAGCGATTTTGCACAAAAATCACATCTTACTTGGTAGAAGTCTCGTCCATGATATTGAGAATCTGAAACCATCCATTCCCATAAACTTCATTAGTTGCACATCTTCCTGTTTTCATATATTTCACATGTTTCAGTATTCTAAACCAATAATGTGTGCAAAAAATATAGTGCCAACCAGGCTAAAAATGGACGTATAGTTGTATTTTGACCTAAAAAGCAGGAGGCAGAATATAATTCATGCAAAGCTATTAAGTTTTACCTGAAATTCGATTCCTTACCTTGTTACGGTGATAAAAATCATCAGCTACGTCTCCGTTGCTTCGATTTGCAAATTTCTCTGATCATACAATCACATAGTTTATTAGCTTTCGGCCTCAAAAAAATGCCACACTTCCTAAGTTTAATTCTAACACATGAGAGAGGGAGAGAGAGAGAACTTGGATATTTGTGGGTGAAAATGTCATATATGCTTGGGCCTTTACCACCTTCTTTCCAAGCACCTTCAAACTGAAAAACACGTATTGCACACAAAATCAACTTTAAAGTTATCCATTTGAAAAATACAATAAAACTGAAAAATAAAACCTGGTAGGCAGATGAGGCAGTTCCAAATACAAAACCAGGTGGAAAGCTGGAGCGATTAAACGAAGAGGCATCATAATCAGTTGCTTCTGAGTCCTGACTCATTGAGTGGATCATGATCAGGACTAAGAGTCCCCCCCAAAAATAGCCTTGATGTGCCATGCCTAAGTTTGGTTATGTTTAACACACGCCCTTTAATAGGGATATGGTACCCAAGATCACCAACTAGCTAGCTAGTTGTTTAAATTTC
Source organism: Rhododendron vialii (assembly GCF_030253575.1). Lineage (NCBI taxonomy): Eukaryota > Viridiplantae > Streptophyta > Magnoliopsida > Ericales > Ericaceae > Rhododendron > Rhododendron vialii. Next base: position 6,017,035 of record NC_080563.1, on the reverse strand, counting down.
ATATAAAATGACTGTTAGCATTTATTCGCTAATGCTAAAGCCACCGACGGTGGCCATACTGACCATGAATCGACGGGCATGCAGAGTCAATTCCGGATCCTGCACGGATGATTAGAGCCATTCAATAATTTAAATAAAAAAAAAACAAGTGAGCCAGTGTAAAATCAGTTCAATCCGATATGTATAGGTGCTCGATCTAATCTTTCATTTTTTTATTCAAACTTCAGGGTTTTTTTTAAAATTATTGAATGGCACAAATCATCCGTGCAGGATCCGTAGTGGACCCCGCGTGCCCGTCGATTCATGGTCGGTATGGCCACTGTCGGTGGGTATTAGCACATATGGAGTTAGTCCACACGTACACCGTTTTGTCCTTATCACTTTTATTTGTTCGATTGAGCTTTTGAGAGAGATTTTTTAGATAATAAGACATAGAGAAGATAGATTAAAAAATAAGAGCAATAGCTTCAGAGAAAGCTTATTGATCGTGCTAAGAGAAAGAGGATGGTTTTGGAAACCTAAACCGGACAAAATATGTGTCCTTGTTATGGTAACTGGTTCGGCATAAATTGATCAAGGTAAGCATAAGCTCGTTCGGACACTCTAATTAGCAAGGAAAAAACCCTCTACTAAACGAAATATTAATCTTTCTATTGGGCTCATTTGAAAAACTTAAGTTTAAGTTGTTAGAGTGAGTAATAACTTTAATATTTATATTACTATCAACAAGGTTCAACTTTCACTATCAAACCCATATATTTGGAATTTTTAAGCTTTATATCAGAATTTATTGAGGTTCAACATTCACTATCCCCCATAAATTTGGGAATTTTATTTGTTGAGGCCCAGTCACCTTTGACTTTAGCTTCAATACACTATGGTTAAGCACGAGAACCGTGATAATTTAATATCGCTTAAAATAAGAGAAATAGTACGTTATTCTCTAATATTACAGCTCGTTCAAAAATATTTCCGGCATCATTGCTTGTTCGAGTACATAAATATATATATATATAGTTGAGGCCCAAATTTGTCATTGACTTTAGCTTCAATAAACTACGTTCAAACACAAGAAACGGAATATTTTAATATTTTGAAACAAGATATAGTACGTTATTACAGCTTGTTCAAACACAAGAAGCGATATATATATATATATATATATATATATATATATATATATATATATATATATATATTTTTTTTTTTTTGAAATGACTAAAAGAAACTTATGGGGCGATTTACCCAGTAGATCAGATATTGGTATCCATTTGAAAAGAGAATATTTATAACAAGAGAAACCGGCCGATTAAAAAAAAAATAGACAATCAAACTAATCTCTGACAATTCATTTTTCTGCAAATAATATACAGTAATTCAACCAAATTTTTACCGATTATTTCGTTTTACATTCCATGCATGAGAGACCACGTGAGGATCGATTCGTCTGGGGTCTTAGAGATCATCAACATCATTCAATAAAATAGTAACTCACAAGTTGAAAGACTTTGATATTATAAGCGTTAATTAATAGGGTGGACCGAATGCCACTTATTAATAAAATAAGGTAATTAAAGAAAGACAACATTAATGCCACTTATTAATTTTGAGAACGTGCACTAGCTAGCCCTAGCTCCATGCTACTTGAGATTGAACTTCTTAAACCAAAGTGCTGAGCGTTTTGGGTATCTTTTGAGGCCATCGTGGAAATCAACATAGCCAAGCCCAAATCTTATGGTGTAACCAGATCCCCATTCAAAGTTGTCCAAAAATGCCCATGCGAAGAACCCTTTCACCTTCACACCAGCCCTGCCAATTATATTTCAAATTTATCAATCATGTTGGTAAAAATTCCGTGTAAATATCTTAAATTTGCAGAAACTTTAGATCCAACTCCAAAGCGTAAGTTATTACTGTGGACTCAGGGGGGCTGCTGCCCCTTCAAGGGACAGCAGCGTGCTGTCCTGGCCCAGGGGGCCCCGCTCCGGTCTTAGTCCGACGATCGGAAACGTTCACTTCGTAGAGCTCGTCGAGTTGAACAAGTATGCAAAAAATCAGTTTGATCGGATATCTTTAAGTGCCTGATCAGAACACATATAACTTGCCAATAATGGGTTCTAGTAGATTTGATCCAGTGTTTCGGATCCATTCTTTTCAAGACAAAAAGGTTCCGATCAGGCACTTAAAGATATCCGATCAAACTGATTTTTTTGAACACTTGTTCAACTCGACGAGCTCTACGAAGTGAACGTTTCTGATCGTCAAACCAAGCCCGGAGCGGGACTCCCTGGGTCGGGACAGCACGCTGCTGTCCCTTGAAGGGACAGCAGCCCCCTGAGTCCGGTGTCAAATGCCAATTTTTACAGCAGAATGTGGCAATGCATTTGGAATGAACCCGTATTTGATATCATTTAAATATTTTTTTTAATCCAACACAAAAAAAAAAAAAAAACTTAGATTATTCAATTCGGTAGAGAAGTTCCAATACTATGCTAAGTGGTAATTATCTTTTCCATACTAGACTGATGAGACAGACTTATAGAATTAAAGCCGATAGTGCAAACTAACTTGATGGCATTTTGGACGGCCCCAAGATGGCGACGGTAGAAATATATTCTCAAATAATCCTGGACTCCTTCTTTAGTAGTGACGTTATTCGCATCACCCATGCCTGAAAACATTTAGTCCCAGAAATCAACTTAGTGTAAATTAAGAAAAACTGCAAATTGTGTGATGATCACCATTTTTCAGCTTACCATTCTCTGTGATGTAAATAACCGGATTGCTGTACTTTTCCTTTGTGTAGATTAGAAGTTCCTGAAGTCCTTTTGGGAAGATATAAAAGATGCTTACCGCTGTCTGCAAATTCATTTAGCTTAATTTAAAATTGTGTGTATTCATGCATATATATATATACACGGACATAGTTTCCCCAACAATATGTATGAGAGGCCTTCAATTTGGCCTCGTGTCAATTTGTACTTTTTCCCGGTACTTTTTTTTTACTTTCTTGATAACTCTTACCGGGTTTCCGATGGGTTTCCCATTGCGCTCCGCTGTAAAGTTAAAAAAAAAAAAGAACTGATGAGAAGAAAAATGAAATAAGATCCAAAAAATTGAATTTCTTTTCTGATTTCCCTTTGATAACATTTTTCCAATGCTCTACCATATATAGACTATTTATTTTTAGGTGGGGCGTGAACTTACTTGTAAGATTAGTGAGAGAATCAGATGAGTAGCTAACATTGACACTATTAGCAGAAGGAACATCAGATGCATAATTTCCGGTATAGTAATTCAGTCCGATGAAATCGCAGGAACCCTTCACCAACTTAGCTTGTTCAGGAGTGAATTCCGGTAACCTTTTTCCAACGATTGAACGCATGGTTTCTGGGTATTCACCGTAGGTTAATGGGTTCATAAACCTATTAATTAAAAATACACCCAGATAAGTAATATTCATATATAATACATCTTCCGTTCCATAATGATAATAATCAATATATCGTGTCATTTTTTAAATTAAAAATAAATTATTTTCGTGCTTAGATGTTTAAAAAAATTTGCACTAATTTAAAGATCTCAATTGGTTCTTTAAATCAGTACAAAAATATACATCAGAAATTATACACGAAAGTGCATTGTTTTTTTGCCTCCAAATGACAGAACTTTTAATAATGAATTTATGATATGGAGGGAGTACATTTAGTAAATCTCCAATTCACTACGATTTTTCATGAATGGAAATAATAAAAAGCCCCGTAAAAGGTCATTAATTGTTTTCATGCGAGTTTCCAGTAGTTTCTTGCGAAATGGTTTCTTGAAATTGAAATCCTCAAAACTTTTGGTGTCTCCTGAAATGAGAAATTAAGGGAAAATAAAATCCATGGCACCTGTAATCATTTCTCGAGCATTAATGGCTTTAATTTTGAACTAGGGGTGTTCAAGAAAACCGTCCAAACCGTAAAACCACTCAGAAACCGTCCTATTTGGTCTAGTTCTGCGGTTCTACGATCAGGTTATGGTTCCAAAAAAATAAAAACCGTTAATTTTGGTTTAGTTACTTGTTCTCAATTAATGAACCGTGGTTAGAACCGGACCGGACCGTTTAAAACTAACATAAAAATAGATATACATATGTGTGTGTAATTAAATATGTATTTGAATTTTGATAGGCGCGTGGAATTCATGAATTTAAGCGCCTAAGTAGGGAAATTAGCGCGTTAGACGTGCATTTAATTCTCATTTTTCCATTTAATGCATGCACGAGGTTGGATTTTGTGTTTGTGCCTAATTTGCAGGAAATTGAGATGTTTTGGCGCTAATGAGAAGTACCCGGTAGGCCGTGATAGAGCTTGTGAGCGTGAAAGGCTGTGGAGACTAAGTGTTGGAGTGAAATTGACGAGGAAATCACCGTAGTCATTCGCGAGCGCTACAAGAAAGTGGTATAGCGCTCAGAAGTGGATAGCAAAGTCCACAAAGTGATCAGAGAGTTGGCTAGCGCTACACCCTTTTTGGTGTAGCGCTACCTAAAGGTTAAAAGAGAACATTGGCCAAAGCTAGGTCAACGCAGTCAACGCCTCAAACAAGTTCGCGAGCGCTATACCATTTTTTGTATAGCGCTACCGAGGGGCTTAAAAAGGGCCTAAAACGTTGACGTTTAGGGTTAAGCCGGTTCCAATTCCGATTAATTTTAGGATTTTTATTGTTTTTAACGGGGATTAATATAAATACCTCGTTTTAAGTTAGTTTTAGGGTAGATTTTTCTCATTCCAGACTTTTACGTAGCAGCTTTTTCACTAACGTTGTTTTGTTTTCTCTCAGTTCTTAAGTTTTCTGCACTATTTCTTTCAATCGCTTGGATTCTGGTAACGTTTGTCGAATTTCTTCGTTAATTAAAGTTGTTCGTTATTATCTATTCTACGTGGATCTTTCTTTTATTTGTTTTTTCCGTCTCTTCTGCAATAGATGATCATGTTTCGATCTAGGGTTTTATTTTCTGTTATTTCAAGCATGCGTGAGTAGTTCCCCAGGGTGCAGCCACGGGACGAAGGCGTCCTGTGACTAGTTTAATCAATGTTTTACCTCGGGTACGAATTAATTCGTTTTTCCAACAGTTTTGGGATATGAAAGAAAATCCCTTTCTAATAAACAAAACCCAGGCATCATCAGATTTTAAATGCGCATGAGAGCTGGTGACAAGTGGTGGGCATTTATTAGGAACCCCTTTTTTTCTTATTCTGAGATCAGTGAATTGAATAATTGTGTCCCGAGTAAATATTGGTTAGGTTAGTTGCAGACGCTGGGTTCCCACAGCTGTACTCTCCTTTAAATTTATAGTTAATTAAATCAATTCAGTGATTTAGGTAGTAAATCAATCAATCAAACAAAGGGTGGCTACCTAAGAGCCAGATTAAACTAAAGTTCATCACAATTGAGTCAACACCGTCCGTCCGTCTCTGTGGTTCGACTCCGGTACTTCCGGAATTATTGTGCTACATTGGTCGAGAGTCCTACGCTTGGGACGCGTTTTTAGTCTTTATTTATTAATACACCCGACAGCTAAAGCATGAATTTGGTAGGTTAATCTTTTCCTTGTTAAACTTAATTTATTTAGAGATGAAATTTCATTTATTAGGAAAGCTTTTATTTTTTTCCTTTATTTCCTATTCTAGCAGATTATCTTCCTATTTCTTTAATTTTATGAATAAGTGTTTGGATGCTTATTAGATAGAATCGGAACCGAACCAAAACTGGAGCGGTCTTGCAATTTGGTTCTGGTTAGGTTCTATGCATATATTGGTTAGGTTCTGGTCCTCAATTTTCTAAAACTATTTGAAATTGTCCAATTACTGATTTTTTAGAGAACCGGATCAATCCGGACCGTGTACACCCCTATTTTGAACTACCACTTGATATTTGGAAGCATTTACTCACCATCCATACATGAAGTCGAGGGCCCGCTGGGCTGCTTTGACATTATGTACTGAATTGGAATATGGAACAAACCAATGAGATACAAGTGTTATCCCAATCTGGCCATTTTGAGATGCCTGCACTATGTCTCACATATTAGATGGCATATCTCAAAATTTGAAGGAAAAAATAAATATGAAATTTGAGGGAAAAAAAATTGGAAACAATTCATGAGATTTACGCCATATTTTTGCGAGGATATAAAATTATGACATTGCCTAGCTCTACATTTTTCGTATGGAAATTTGTTTTCCTTTCGTGAATACGATAGGTATTGGTGATTTAAAATTTAATATTTTTATTCTAGTTGGCTCACCCAATATTTCTCCTTGTAGACTTTGACCGCAGCTCCATGACAAAGAAGCATGTGGTGCCCCACAATATAGGGTTCGGTAGCCGAATTCCCCGCGGGGCATCCATTGTTCATCCAGGCCGAGCACCGGCCTGGTGCAAGGGCCCCGTCGTTATAACCATTATCTATGAAGGTCCATGGCTCATTCATTGTGATCCAATGCTTTACCCTATCTCCAAATTCTTTGAAGCAAAGCTCCGCGAAATCTGCAAAATCATCTCTGCCACACAAAAAAAATAATACTACTAAGAATAGATCGATGTATCGTCTTCTGAATGAGTTTGTGGGCAAAACTGATGAGATATTTACTCACACAATGCGGGGACTTAAAAAGCCACCATACTCGTCTTCAAGGGCTTGGGGGAGATCCCAATGGAAAATTGTGACAAATGGTTTCAAACCTGTAGAGAAATACTAGTAATAATTAGTAGGAGAGAGAGAGAGAGAGAGAGTGTGTGTGCGCGCGCGCATATGGGCTTGATTTGGTTTGCTTTCTGATTAAAAACCAAGAGATCATATGGGGGATATTGATGAGCGTAGAATTAAATATGCGCTTGATTTGGTTTACTTTCTGATTAAAAACCAAGAGATCATAAGGGGGCTATTGATGAGCGTAGAATTAATTACCATTTGCTATGAGTTCATCGATGAGATTGTTGTAGAAGGCAACCCCTTCCTTGTTCACTCCTCCACTTAACTTCCCATCTGAGCATCAAAACATAAATTATGAAGCTTAAAATAGTACAAAAATGAGATTGTTGTGGAAGGCATATGATTGTCGAGGCCAACATAGTTGGAATGCAATTTCTCTCGTTCTGATGCTTTGTGCGCTTGTCCTTTTAATCGTTCACCTTTTTTTGATTAATAAAATGGGAGCTTTGGTGCTAAAAAAAAAATTCCAAACGCATCGTACAGATTAATTCAAACCGCGTGCAGTACGCATGTCGATGTATGGGTAAATAAATGATTAAAAAAGAATATCCTAGCTAACAAGAGCAGTGTACTGTGTAACTCTGTTTCATAATGCAACTCTTCTTGTTCTTAATTAGCATGTCCAATGATCTTGTCGATCCAGTACTGTATGGAATATTAATTAGCAAAATTTCTTTGCATGCACATTGTTTCTTTCGGAAAAGTTTCATAAACTAGTCAATACTCCCTCCATCCCGAAATAAATATCCGGTCTGCAAAATGAAAATTTAAAAATAATACATTTTCTACAAGAAAAAATTCAAACTTTTTTTCATAATTTAAAAGAACTCGTGGATATTTAGTAAATTGTTGGAAAAAAATTTAATTTTCTTAAAAAAAAATTGTGTTATTTTTCAGTTCTCATTTTAAGAAGCAGATATTTATTTTGAGACGGATGAGTACTAAATATATATGGAAGACCAAAAGATGTCAAACTCAGGAACCACTTCAAACTTTGTGTTAATAAAGAGAAGTTCAACTAAATTTAACACATCTGCACCTCCACCAAAATTTTACTTTGACCCCCTCAACTTTCAATTTGCAATAATCAAACCATTATACTTTAAGCCAACTTGCAAAATCACCCTTTAGTCCAAATGCAATACCTAAGACTAACAACATCTAGAGTCAATTCACGCGGGTCTTTCTTCCGGCTTTAATTGGCCTCATCATTAGCACCATTAATATGCTATCGACAGTGCACTTTCAAAAAGTCCTACTTAAATCTTCAATTCATGTGCCCTCAGATAAATGTTCTATGTGCTGCCGTGTTTGGTTAGCCTAGCTAACTTTAGGAAGATGGGGTCCAAAGTGAGATCTGGTAAACAAAAAAGGGTGCTAAGGGTAATTATTTGTTTCTGCTGGAGGGATTTTGTCATAATCGGTGAAGCCACACAAATATGGAAAACTATTAGGGCGACTATTCGCAATTTTTTATTTTCTCCATTAGCCCATTAAAATATTTCAAATAATTACAACATGAGCCCCAATGCAAAATGTCCAAGTTGCCCTTCTAACTTTTTAGACGAAAACAAATTTGGTAACTCACTGTCGAAAATATATATATACCAAGACGTGGGTCCCACACTATCATGAGAGAATGGAGTTGAGTTTGAGCTAATTTAACTACAGTAAAAGTTACTCCTTACTACTCCCTTCGTTTCTAAATAAGAGTTTCTTTTTGAAATTTCAATTTTATTAGGGAACATATAATTATTATATTTACTTTTTACCATTACCTCTATATTCTACATATTTTGCACCATTTTCAAATAAGAGGGGCACTTTTGAAATTTTATTAAATTTCCACTTCTATTTTTTGAAAGAGACAATCATTTTGGAACATCCTAAAATGAAATAAGGGACTCTCAATTTGAAACGGAGGGAGTACGTAATTAGAAAGAAACACGTCTTACGAGGTAGAACTCTTGTCCAGGAAATTGAGAATCTGAAACCATTCATTCCCATAAACTTCATTAGTTGCACATCTTCCTGTTTTCATTAATTTCACACATTTCAAAACTGTAAACCAAATAAAGGAGTTGCATTAATCTATTGACGACCATACAACAAGAAATAGATTCACTTAAAATCCAATACCGTACGTACCTTGTAACGGTGATAAAAATCAAGTGCCACATCTCCGTTGCTCCGATTCGAAAACTTATCTGATCATACCATAAGATATAGTAGTAATTAATCAATTATTCCCTTTGGCCTTTCAATCGACTCGAGCAAATGACGCTTCCTACTTCGATTCCTACATGAGAGAGAGAACCTGGATATTTGTGGGTGAAAATGTCGTATATACTTGGGCCTTTACCACCTTCTTTCCAAGCACCTTCAAACTAATAAATATATATCCCGAAAAAGCTAAATAGTATATATATCAACACAAAATCAACTTGTAAGAGATACTATATAAACAAATAATTATTTAGAAAAAATGAAACCTGGTAGGAAGATGAGGCAGTTCCAACCACGAAATCGGATGGAAAGCTAGTACGATTAAAGGAAGAGGGGAAATTAGTTGCTATTGAGTCATGACCCAATGAGTTGATCATCATCAGGACTAAGAGTCCCCAAAAAACATAGCCTTGAAGTGCCATGCCGAATTTTGGTATCGAATCGAATATGTCATACCCACTTTAAATAGGAACACATGCATGCAAGTGGTTCATTTTTGTCAGAAAATAATCCCCCCCTTTTTTTTTCTTTTCATTTTCAATAATAATATAAAATTAACAGCATGCATTTATTATTCACGAGATGGGATTGGAGACTTTGGTCCCATGCTATAATTCAAGACCCAATATTTATCACAATATTATAAAAATAAAAATCATGCCCCAATTATTTTGCATGCATGTCGGTTAGCAGTAGTGTGTTTTTCACAGGCTTATGGTAAGAAAGCGTTACTTCAACTCTGTCAATAATTATTCTACCCCTCACGTAGGGCTGCAAACGATCCGAGCCGCTCGCGAGCGGCTCGGAGCTCGGCTCGATAACGGCTCGGCTCGGCTCGGTTCAAGACAAAAACGAGCCGAGCTCGAGCTCGAGTCCTGAGCTCGTTTCATAAACGAGCCGAGCTCGAGCTAGTCGAAACTCGGCTCGAATTGGCTCGCGAGCTCGATTATATAATATATTTATATATATATTTATATATATATATTTTTACATATTTATATTTATTTATATATATATTTATATATATTTGTTTCATAAACGAGCCGAACGAGCCGAGCTCGAGCTCCGAAAATACCTATCGAGCCGAGCTCGAGCTCGAGTTCTGCAGCTCGTCACGAGCTCGAGCCGAGCTCGAGCTCATTGTTTTTGAGGCGAGCCGAGCCCGAACATGCCGAAACTCGGCTCGGCTCGGCTCGATTGCACCCCTACCCTCACGTTTCGGTAAAAGACTGCTTGGCCCGGTCTTTGGAATGGTATTCCTTTTGCAGCTAGCACTGTAATTTCCATTCCAAAAAGTCTAGGCTCACTGCATGTGTCCACTGCACATGTCCCACAAAAAACTATTTTAAAAATTTTGGGTATTTTTGTTTATTTTTGTGAGATCCGGAGTAAGCCCCACATGCGGACATGATATGCGGTGGCTATAGCACTGTTGTTTCCATTAATAGGGGCCACAAAAGCTCATCAACGTGGCAAGAGCCGGCCTCCGGTTTCTGGATTTTTTAAACTCAATGTGGATGGTGCATGAAACCGACAAGGCATTGCCACTTCAGGGGCCGGGGTTTTATCAGAGACTCAAAAGGTCCACTGGATAGAAATTTGGGCCCTTGGCCAGTCTTTCCTTCGCATGGGAGGACAGACATGCAGTTTGGGATCACAAATCTCGTAGTGGAAATGGACGCCAAATGTGCTATTGATCATTTGGTTAATTCGATCAGTAGACTACAGTAAACACCACCCTTTGAACGCTTTTATAATTAGTGATTGCAGGACATAAAGATGACCCGATGCAATGAGCGTGCGGGAGATTTGCCATGTGTGGAGTGAAGGGAAGCAAATAGGGCAGCGGACCTTCTAGCTAAATTAAGAAGCTAATTTCGATTTGATCTGTAATTTACATGCTACGTACTAATACTTTAGTTCACGGCTTCACGTACGCACCTTTGTTTATGTTGTTTGAGCTTCATGATGACTCTGTATACCTAATTGGATTAGTTTTACACTATCTTCTGATAACCCAAAAAAAAAAGGTGTTTTTTAACCGGGCAGCTCAATTCCTTTAACTAGTGTGATTTTGTAAAAGTTCGTTTAGGTTCGACTTTTAACATGAAATCCATATGGCTATTTCATGGTCCCTATTTCATCAGTGGAGGCTAGGCTAGAAGCTATGTCTACTTTGGGAAGAAACAAAAAAAATTCAATGCCGGGTGGGTACCATATGGTGTTTCCTCACCACATCCGAGCCGTCTATTGCGTTTTTTGATAGCTCGAATTTGGAGTAAGAAAGTGTTGGAATGAGAGGAATCCGAGCCATCCAAAAGTATATTGGACGGCTCGGATGTGCTGATAGCGGGTACCACATGGGATATACCCACCCGACACCAAAAAATTTCTACTCCCTCCGTCCCTTTTTAAGTGTCCTGCTTCGTAATTCCAATTTATTAAAAAGACATCATCATTATACTTTTCACATCAACTTTTTCCTCTACTTTCTCTACTTACCCGTCATCATTACACTTTTACTCACTTACTTTTCAAAAAGAAATCTACTTTTAGGGGTAAAATAGACAATGCATCAACTTTTATTCACTATTTTACAAAATGGACACTTATTAGGGGACAGCTCAAAATAGAATACTGAACTCTAAAAAAGGGACGGAGTGAGTAATATTTTGGTGGAAGGCCATAGGAACGTCTAATGTGCTAGTATAGTGTATCACATGTCGCCTAGTTAGCTACTCAATAATAGATCGAATACAAGTTGAGACAAAAGATTATCTGCATTTTGAACTGATCTCCTGCCACTTTTGCTGGTGGGTGAGATCTCTTCAAGATTCACAACCTTTTTTTTATTTCTAAAAACCTGATCCACAACATTATCCAGTCAAATAAATCAACCAAGTTTAAAGATGATCTGATAGTTTTCCCGTCAATGGTGGGACCTTATTAATTATCTGCCAAAACCATCTCACTTAAGTGAATCGTTGTACCAGCTGGTTTTGGAAGGAATGTTCTAATTAACTAAGCCCTAAAAGAAAATTTTGACTATTACGGAGTACTATAAACCAAGGGTCATTATAAACTAAACGTCTCAGTGACTTAAGTTTGACTCAAACATAAGTCAAGGATATCAGAAATGGAACGGCAACAAATTCTGCCGAGAATGGCATGCGGTGTTGTTACCAAAATTTTTGTTTTTTTCCAATCGACGGAGAATCGAAGGAAAATTGTATTCGAGGTTTGCTAGAATGTGGGTGTGAAAAGTGAAGTTTGGTTCCTTGCCGTATTTCAGAATTTCTTTGAAAACAAACAATGAAGTGGATGAAGTATGGAAGAAGATTAACAAAAATGGACTTTATTAACCTTCAAAATAGAAGAACAATCAATCGAGATGATTGAGTGAACTATTACAAGTTAACTCTACTCCTAAAAAAGAAAAGATAAAGGCCTGATTGGCGTGCAAACTCGATATCAAAATAGGGTTATTTCTCATTTCAATCATACTTACTAAAATCTGGATGAAGATGTAGATGCCAACAAGACTTTTCAAAATTTTCCAATCTCTAATAAGAAACCATGGCCTCTTTTAAAACAGTTGAAAACCATTCAACAATTATAAACTAGAAGGCCTTTTAAGATCATGAGTGGCGCCCAAAATCATAATCCCTACTTTTGTTTTCATGGCTTTGTTTGGAAAGGCAGAATACTCAAAAGAATGCCAGAAAACAAAAGTAGGGATTATGATTTTGGGCGCCACTCATGATCTTAAAAGGCCTTCTAGTTTATGATTGTTGAATGGTTTTCAACTGTTTTAAAAGAGGCCATGGTTTCTTATTAGAGATTGGAAAATTTTGAAAGGTCTTGTTGGCATCTACATTTTCATCCAGATTTTAGTAAGTATGATTGAAATGAAAAATAACCCTCTTTTGATATCGAGTTTGCATGGGGGGCAAACTCATCTTTCGAAGAGCCAATGTGGCTCGAAAGTGTGAAACTCAAAGCAAGTCAAGTTATGAGGATAATTCGACTAGAGTTTTTAATTTAGACCATAAATGGTCGATGTACAAAATGATCCACTATGGGTTCATACATGGATATTATAAAAGCAGATTCTCATCAATTGGCTTGCATATAAGCTTCGTGGAGTAAATGTATTCAATCCACGTGCTATTAAATTCTGTAATTAGACCCAGTTGCCCATGGTTTTTGTTACCGTCGATGGGAACACTCTTACGTCGATAATGGACAAGGCGAAGGAAGTTGATGCCTAATAGTATGTCTATGATACGCTTAGACCATATTTCCTGTTTTCCTTCAGTAATCAGTAGGAACTATAGGTGAAGCAAACTAATCGACAGAAGCGATATTATCCCATCATTATCGACAGAGGGAATATTGCCTCTTAAAAGCCAAACTTGGTTTTCGACGGCAGAATTCAGCCTTGAAGGCTTTGTTCTGCCAAAAAGTAAAAGGATTGGTGTAAAAGTTATCTAAAACTCTTCGAGAGTTAGGGGGCAAATGTTTACACCGTAAAGAGTTATCATCTGTTGATATCGACAGAGGGGTGATTTAAAACTAGTTTCATTATTCACTTGGGTTACGTTAGCACTTCACCCAAATGAATAAGGGGGGCATTGTTTGTACCATATTTCACCGCTTGTCGATAATCGACCGAAAGGTGGCAATTATGGGAATGCTTCCTATTTTATTATTTCGTATTAATAATATAACTAGTTTTATTTGTTTGTATTTTAATAAAGTGCAGAACACTTGTCATCGTCCTACACACTTTGAAGTTGAAAATAAGTTATTTGGACAAGTGGCGTGCTCCTACACACTTTGGAATTTGTGGGAAGTTATTTGGACACTTGAAAGATGATGAAGAGTAGTGAGAAGTTAGGAAGTTATTTCCTACACATTGTATTTTCTATAAATAGCCTCTTTTGGCTTCATTGTAAACTCCTTCAACAAATCAACTTTGTTATAAATTTTTGTCTACCAACCCATTCGGGTTATAACTAGGAGTAAGAGTAGAATTAACTTAATTTTCTTACTTTCGATGGGGATCCGTCCTTTTTGATTGTAAATCTATCTTGGAAAAATAACAAAGTCCATTTATTATTTTTCTTCCGCTCCACCCCACTTCACTAAACCATCAATCTACTCCGCCCAATCGATGGGTCGATTCCGTTCTTGAAGATTGGCGGGTGACGGTCTTCTTTTTCGAGTCAATTCATCACCATCAAAAAATAGCATTTGATTCATTCGCCATTTCTTTTCCGGTGAAGTCCTGAAATACGACAAGGAACCTCAAATCCGTTTGTGGAGATTCGCCTTTATTTTTGTTGTTGGCTTTGTTTCCCGAAATCTCCGTCTATTTCGATCGAGGGAAAAATTGGTAAACATGTGTCGATGCTCCTAGCTACTTGTTTACCACACGTGCGCCGCTACTCAATAATACAAGTCCAAGGAACGAGTCCGATTTTGTTCATCCTCATTAAATGAAGGTGCACCAGCTGTACATTACCCTCACACTCATATATTGATTGTCTCTAATTATTTGGTCCCACCAATTTAACCAATGCATGTTAAATGGAGGGCAAATCACAAAACAAACTGTGTCTTTGTTCATTAATTGTCGTAGCTAGCTAGTGAATGGGATAAAACGAAAGCTGCCTGGTTATTATGATCAGATTAAACAGAGGAAGAACAAAGAGACGCATGCATTTAAATAGACGAATTTTATTAATGGTCAGACAAATCAAACACATTATTCGATCAAGAAAGTAACAAATATTCCAAAAGAAACTTTCAGGAACACTTTGGTTGTCTATTTTATTTGTTTTTGTTCCCCTAGACACAGATATATTAAATAAAGAGAAAAAGCGAGGGAGGATTGGTTTATATATTGTGATTACTCCCTTGCGTAGCAGCGGAAAAAATCCCCCATAAGTTTCCTTTGTGGCCGATAAAAATAAAAAAATAAATAAAATAAAAAGAGAGAGAGAGAGTCTCCTTTGTGATTTGCCCTCCATTTAGCTGTGCATTTATGTTAACCAAGGTTAAATTGGTGGGACCTAGCAATTAGAGACAACCAATAAATCTACTGTTGCATAAGATTTCGATGTTGAATGCCTTGATAGGCGCGTAAATGTTCACATTAGCGCCTCCTAATTTATCTTTGTTACGTCTCATTTATGTTATTATTTAAAGTTTAATGCTTAATTTGTGTATTGTAGGTATTTGGAGGATTTAGTGCAAGAAGTGCGAAATTAAAATATTATATGGTGATTGGAGGTGGTCCGTTTGAAGGTCAATACAGAGTCAAGAATTTTGCTATGAACTTAAGTAGTCCATGGGCATGACTACATAGGATAATAATGGCTTTTGGATCAATTGGGAATTAGGTCGGTCAGTGAAGTGTGGCCCCGACTTGGAATTAGAATTAAAAAAGGAGAGAAGGGTTGTTGGCTTAATATATATATATATATATATATATACACACATGCCCACATATGAAAGGAGAAGATTTGGGGGCTGCCGAAATCAAAGAACAAGGCGGCGGAAAAGAATGAAGAAAGGGACTGCCGAGTGCCATTTTCTTTGGTTAGGATTTTATTTCGGCAGCAGCTTTAGCTTTTGGAAAAAATCGGCAGCAGCTTTTGAAAAAAAAGGGGCGGCTGTCAGCGGAAAAAAAATATAAAAGGGGGGGACAGAGAGCTGCAAAAAAAAAGAGGGAGGAGGGAGGCGACTACGGATCTTGATTCCGACGCACGCATAACAGAGGGAGCAGAACGGTGGCTGCCGAGGCTTTCGTTTGTCTTTCGAGTTCTCTTTTCTTTCTTTCATGTTTTGAAGCTTTGTTCAATTACTCACATTCCGGTAACTAGTTTCAATTTCTGTTTTTAATATAAGTTTTTCGTTGGTTCTTGTTTAACTTAGATTTTCTGTTTATTTTTCATCTCGCACAATAGCAGCATGTTTCAAATTTAGGGTTTCTTTTGTTTATTGCATAATGATTAGTGAGTAGTTATATAGGTAGGGTCGCGGGGTGATTAGCACGCCGTGATCAGTTTGGGTACGTACTGCTCTTTTTATCAAACAATGTAAAAATGATTTAAGATTGGAAAAATACTTCCCGCGGACGAATCTGGGCATTGTCGGAGCCCTTGTGAACGGGGGAATGGGGGTCCAAAACCCATTCTCCGCTGCGCATGGGTATACGGCGACCCTAAGGTTTCGCATCTTGCGGGGTATCTTTTCAATCCAAAATTGAACGTTTTTAAGAATACCAAATTGAGCAGGTTGATCTGGACTGGTTACGAGTGCTATGAACCCTACGACTGTACCTCTTTTTAATTATTTGAAAAGAAAAAGTTATTTTTCTTAAGTTTTAGTTAATCTCAAACAAAACAATAAGGGGTGGCTACCTAAGAGCTAATTTTAATTCTACAACCCGAATTTTTAGTCAGCACACATCACCGTCTTTGTGGATTCGACTCCGGTCTTACCGGATATTGTGCTACATCGGTCTCAGCCCTACGCTTGGGGCAACCCATTAATTTAGGACTAGGAATCGGTCAAGCATGCCTCGTTCAAGAGGCTCCTACTCCTTACAAACTGTCCTGTGTGATGTTTCATATGATGTAATGTGCGATCTACTACGATTCTATTTTAATGATCTGGCGCGTTTTTTATTTTGGTTAGTCTCGATGTGTTTATCAAATTCTATGCAAAGAATCAGACCGATCGGTTATCAGTCTCCATCTTAACAAAGGACATTTATATCACAAGACAATAGATATTTAAAATAGTACTCTTAACAATTCAATTTTCTGCAGAGACAAATGTAAATCAACAAAATCAAATAGTAACTCAATCAAATAGTGACTTTCAAATCATAAGCGTACGTCGACATGATGGACCAAATGCCACTTATTAGTAGAAAATAAGATGGGATAATTAAGGATAGTCCAAATGCTACTTGAGATTGAACTTCCTGAACCAAAGTGCTGAGCGCTTGGGGTATCGTTTGAGGTTATCGTGGTAATCAATGTAGCCAAGTCCAAACCTCAGGGTGTAACCAGATCCCCATTCAAAGTTGTCTAGAAATGCCCATGCGAAGAACCCTTTCACCTTCGCACCAGCCCTGCCAATTACATTTCAATTTTATCAATCATATTGGTAGAAATTCCGTACATACTTTACGTCCAAAGCGTAAGCTATTAATTGGAGAGGCCACATTAGATCGAGTAAGTGATCGCTTATCATTTCCATACCTAACCTATGTGAGACTTATATATTAGTATCTAAAAATACAGTATATCACCCTTCACGTGCAACAATTTTTGAGATCTGTCACATTTATGTACATAGCAATTTTTTTGGGATCTATCATCATGTGATTTTTCTATTGAGACTTCCTTTTTTTATTTGTTGCTTTCGGAATCCAAAAACACGGTCATCGTCAAGTGTGGAATGCCAATTTTTACAATAAAACGTGGGTTGAAATGAACCCCGTTTTGATATATCATTTAAAATTTTCAAATCCAACACAAAGGTTTAGATTATTATAAGGTAGAGAATTCCAATATGGGAAAGTGATTATTATTTTTTTGATAAGTGAGACTTGTGTAATTAAAACCGATAGTGCAAACTAACTTGATGGCAGTTTGGAGGGCTCCAAGATGGCGACGGTAGAAATATATTCTCAGATAATCCTGGACTCCTACTTTGGTTGTCTGGTTATTGTAATCTCCCATGCCTGAAAGCATAATTAAAGTTCCATAAATCAACTAAGGTCAAAATAAAAAGAAATGCAAATTATGTGACAAATAATGTATAGTATGACATATATAAACAAATGAATACAAATTTGAAAAAAAAAAAACAGCGACAACTTTGGGCTTACCACACTCTGTAATGTAAATAACCGGATCGTTATACTTCTTCTTTGTGTAGATTAGAAGATCCGTAAGTCCTTTTGGGAAGATGTAAAAGATACTTACCCCTGTCTGCAAATTCATTTTGAGTTAATTTATAATCAGGTGTATTCGTTAATATGTATGAGGACTTTAATTTGGCCTTGTATCACCATTGTACGTTTTTTTTTTTTTTGGTACTGTTTTTATTTTCTTGATAACTCTTACCGGGTTTCCAATTGGTACCCCGTTGCGCTCCGCTGCAAAATGAAAAAGAAAATCAGATCCAAAAGATATGGATATTGCAACATAAATGATAAAGGAAGTTCAGCCAAATTGAATTTATTTTCTGATTTCTCTTGATAAATTTTTTTTTTTTTCCAATGCTCTACCATATATGTGGCCGAGCAAAACAAAATGCTCTACCATAGATGTCTACAGTATGCAACCTCTCCCTTGATTATTTAAATTCATACTCCCTCTACAGTATGCTGGATGAGTGTTACTTTGTTTTTCTTTTCGCTGTGTTGAGTTGTTTGCTTCCCAGTATTTCCTCTTGATGTAACCTTTCGAGTTTAATAAATTCTCTTTTGCCGAGCAAAAAAAAAATTCATACTCCCTCCACCCCCCATTTGTTTGTCACTATTTAGACTTTTGGATGTCCCAAAATATTTATCCAGTTGACTTGCTGGATGAATAAAATTCCTTTTTTGCTTTTTCTTTTTTGAAGGTAAAGTAACTTTTCAAAAAGTTAGAAGGGTGGAAGTGTTTTCTCAAAAATTTAAATTTTTTAAATTTGACAAAAAAATTGGGATGGAGAGATTACCATTAATACATAACATCAACTTTGAACTTATAATATTTTCCTGTTATACGTTTTGTCTTATGCTAGGAAACTTTTAAGCAAACGTTACATATCATTTTAGATATGTGATGAATTAAGGTTAATTCAAAGGCGTGCAGACAGTACGTACACATTCAAATAAGAGTGTGAACTTACTTGTTTGATTAGTCATAGAATCAGATGAGTAGCTAACATTGACACTATTCGAAGAAGGTTCATTCGCTGCATAGTTTCCAGTATAGTAATTTAGGCCGATGAAATCGTAGGAACCCTTCACCAACTTAGCTTGCTCAGGAGTGAATTTCGGTAACCTTTTTCCGACGATTTGACGCATGATTTCTGGGTATTTACCATAGACTAATGGGTCAATAAACCTGTCCAAATTAAATGGAATAGGAAAAATAATATTTAAAATCCATCGCATCACAACCTCATCAGAATCACTTGATATCTGGAAGTACTATTTACTCACCATCCATACATAAAATCGAGGGCCCGCTGAGCTGCTATGACATTGGCCTTGGAATTGGAATATGGAAGAAACCAGTAAGTCACCAGTGTAATCCCAATCTGGCCCTTTTGAGATGCCTGTGCAATGTCTCACGTATCATACATGTTTGCAATGGTGGCATTATCGATCAATCAACTCCACACATATTTGTGAATACACAACCCGAGCCGATCGAGCTACGAGCCAATAGAACACCCGAGCTGACATTATATCTATTTTAATATCCTTATTATAGATGGCTCACCTGATATTTCTCCTTGTAGATTTTGACCGTAGCTCCGTGACAGAGAAGCATGTGGTGTGCAGCAATATAGGGTTCAGTAGCCGAATCTCCCCCCGTGCAATCGTTGTTCATCCAGGCCGAGCACCGGCCTGGTGCGAGGGCCCCAGTGTTATAACCATTATCGATGAAGGTCCATGGCTCGTTCATTGTGATCCAATGCTTTACCCTATCTCCAAATTCTTTGAAGCAAAGCTCAGCGAAGTCCGTAAAATCATCCCTGCCAAAAGGTAATCATAGTTGTGGTATCCTTTTAAATTCACATGTTTTAATTTTAATTATTACTAGTACAGAAAAAGTACATATTTTCTAAAGTTAATCAATCAAATAACAATAGTCAACAACGCCATGTTGTACTTCAGAATTGTTAAATAATTGTATGCAAAACTGGTGAAACAAAAGAGCTGTTTACTCACACAATGCGGGGACTTAGAAAACCAAGATACTCGTCTTCAAGGGCTTGGGGGAGATCCCAATGGAAAATTGTGACAAAGGGTTTCAAACCTGTTGACAAAAAGTAGGTCATAAGAGTGGCTTTACTTTACTTTCTTTTTCTTTTCTTTTTTTTGAACAAAAAAAATTTTATTAATCTTTCATAGGTACTTTAATTACTTTACTGATCTCTGATAGGTACTTTATTTTGTTGTGTACTAATTTGATTAAAAACCAAGATAGATAGGGAGATTGAGCAGAGAACCATTTGCTATGAGCTCATCGATGAGACTGTTGTAGAAGGCAACCCCTTCCTTGTTCACTCCTCCACTTAACTTCCCATCTGAAATTGTGTACAACTTAAAATGGGTGAGTGGCACCAAAATAATCCATAACACTAGGAATGTATAAGAGTCTATTGATTTATCATTCACATGCATGAGCACTACGAGATGATTAAGTAACTCAGGTCGATCAGACACTTAATACTTACATACAATCGTAGAATATGTGTCCAACAATTCTCAGTGAATTATGTAACAATCGGATAACTTTGGTGAATGAAAGCGAAATACCTCTTTCAACACACATATCTTAAATGACATTGCATTTTTTTTTTTAAACAACAGGAAGTAGAAGCATGTATATAAATCTAGTCATTTTTTTACCAAATCCGCATAACCTAAAATTTAAAGTTGTGAGGGGCCCGAACCGCTATACATATATGTACACAAGTCATGTCGTGTATAAGATACAAAATTCGTGATTTGAAACCCATCTGTCCAATGATTCAAAAAAATGATATAAAAAGTACGTAGAGCTGGTACTTATTTTAAATTCTACTCGTAATTAAGATGTAAGTATAGCTGCCTTCCAACAGCCTATTTAGGCAATATAAAAATATCCTAGCGAATAAACGCAGTGCGTACGTAATAGTAGCAATTAGTACAAACACGTCTTACTAGGTAGAAGTCTCGTCCATGATATTGAGAATCTGAAACCATCCATTCCCATAAACTTCATTAGTTGCACATCTTCCTGTTTTCATTAATTTCACACATTTCAGAATTGTAAACCAAATAAAGGAGTTGCAATAACCTAGTGACGACCATACTAAAAATATAGTACTTCTATCATTGTTTTGACCAAGAAAACTTGCAAAAGAAAATCGTGCAAGTCTATTTAGATTCACTTAAAATCCAATCCAATCCCGTACGTACCTTGTAACGGTGATAAAAATCAAGTGCCACATCTCCGTTGCTCCGATTCGCAAACTTATCTGATCATACAACAAGATATAGTACTAATTAGTTCCCCCTTCGCCTCGAGAAAATGACACACTTCCTGCATTCGATTCTCAAATGAACGAGATAGAGAGAACCTGGATATTTGTGGGTGAAAAAGTCATATATGCTTAGGCCTTTACCACCGTCTTTCCAAGCACCTTCAAACTATAAAATCATATATCGAAGAAAAAAATAAGCTAAACATCATATATTTGAACAAAAAATCAACTTGGTAGATATAATTAACTAGAAAAAAAAATAACAAAAACAAACCTGGTAGGCAGATGAGGCAGTTCCAAACACAAAACCAGGTGGGAAGCTAGTACGATTAAAGGAAGAGGAGATATTAGTTGCTACTGACTCAAGAGCCAATGAGTTGATGGTGAGGACTACTAAGAGTCCCCAAAAGACATGGCCTTGAAGTGCCATTGCCCAATGTTTGGTATATCGAATCCTATCCTTCACACCCCCTTTAAATAAGAATGGTACGTAGGCAAGAGCACAACAAGTTGTTCATTTTTGTCGTAATAAAATAATCAACAGCATGCATTTCTTATTCACTCGAGATACTATTGGAGACCATAGTCCTCTGTCATAATGCAAAGTGCAAATAGGGTAAGTTCCGTTAAGAATTTTCTTGGATTTTTTCTATTTTGTCTTTATTCAATTTTTTTAAGGTTTTTTTTTTTTTTGGCAGAGCAAAAACTTCAATATAAAAGGGAATTGATATTCACAAAAAATGGAGTATGAATATCAATTATCTCTATAAAACTGAATGAGTTTTTTTATATATATAAAAACTGAATAAGTAACAACAACACAAAAATTTCTCCACCATAAATGGAGAGAACTAGAGAGAGAAAAAGAGAGAGTGAGAGAGGTAGAGAAACAGCTGCTGTAAGTAACGATGGTGGATGGATTCCGGTGCTCAGGAAACACAAGAATTTCTCCACCATAAATGCGGGAACCAATGGTATTGTAACTTTGTTCGTGGATAACATTCCGGATCACAACAACCAGATTTGGCTACAACGAACTTTCAACAAGTTTGGTGTGGTTAAGGATGTATTTATTCCAAAGAAAAGGAGTAAACGGACTGGCCATAAATTCGGATTTGTTAGGTATGATTGCCCTGTATCAGCAGGGGCAGCTGTCTCTAGGATGAATGGTGTGTGGGTGGATAATGAGAGGTTGTTCGTCAAAGAGGCCTCTTTTGGGTACTGTGAGAACAGACCAAAACAGAAAGATCCAAGCTTCCAGATTGGGCAGGAGATGAGGGTTAAAGATAAGGGGATGGCCAGCCACATATCAGCAACGGGAGATTTCAGGGGGAAAGGTAGCGTACAACATATTGGAGCTCTCCGTAGCCGGGATTGTACCTTTGTTCAAGCTCTGAAAGGTGAATCCTCGAAAAGGAATACAGATCAAAGAATCAAAATCCATATTGACTCATGTGGTAATGGGTGGCTGTATAGAAGTGTGGTTGCAGTCATGAACAGAGTGGTCTCCATGTCAACTCTAAAAGTAAGCTTTAGCATGGCAACTGATACAGTGGCTCAGTTTAGGCCGTTGGGTGGTAGGGAAGTGTTGGTTACTTTTCAAAGCCAAGATAGTAGGGATAGATTCATTCGACATCCCTGGATGAAGCTTTGGTTTGAGTCTGTTAAGCCATGGAGCGGGGAACCGGCGAGCTTTGAACGATTCATTTGGTTGAGCTGTCGTGGAGTTCCATTGAATGGGTGGAATACCAAGACCTTTAAACAGATAGGGGAAATTTGGGGATACTTCATTAAGATGGATAAGGCCACCTTAAGAGATGAATCTTTTGCAAAGGGTAGAGTCCTGATTGCTTCCAAAGAAACTCAAACTGTTGATAAATGGATTCAACTCCAGATTGAAGGGGTGGTCTACGAAGTTCATGTGACAGAGGAGGCATCCTTCGTTACCCCTGATGGAGTGGAAGACTTTGATCCTTCGGTAGTTTGCTGTCAGGAGAAACGGAGGAGGGCTTCGTCCATGGAGTCTGGTTCAAACGCAGAACAGGAAGATGAAGATGACGTGGAAAGGCACAAAGGTGTAGCAACCAATAGAAAAGAGGGGGTTGGTGCAGGATGGGACAGCCTAGCTAGAGGACCGGCTGTGCATGGGAAGGATAAAGTGGGAGTGGATTGCAGGGACTATAAGCATGTAAGTGCAGAGAAACAATTAATGCTGGAGAGGACTGGCTCGTCAGCTATGCTCGGGGATTTTGAATCTCAAGTGGGTGACTCAGTGGATATTTTGAAGGGGATTGAGGAGTTGGGCCCACTAGTCCAACCGATAGCCCAAAAGGGGACTTTGGTTTTACCTGGCCAAGAGGGGCCGGTTGGGCTGTCTATTAAGCCCAGCAAGGACCGAGCTGAAGCCCAGGTGTCACATGTATCTGAGTCTCTTAATTCCCCTGAGCTTGGCCAAAACGATGATATTGAGAATTCTCATAGTGGGGACGATACCCAGATGGTAAGAGCCTCCCAGATCCCTGGTATTAACTTGATGATTGATCTTACTAACGCTAAGTGTCGGAGAAGGCGAAGAAGACAGTTATCCAACCTTCTGAGTCTCCGAGAAGCTGTCGATCGAGAACCTATGCCTGTGGAGAATGTTTCTTCCTCGTCAGATGACTCAATTCAGAGTGATTCTGCTGTCTATAGAGAGGTTAGAGCAACGATGGCAATTGGAGGTGAGTTAGGTGTTAATTTTTTACCTAAGGATGATGTGATTCTGAACTCAATGATAGAGATTGAAGCTCGGGAATACTCTCTCGCTCTAGAGAGAGAAGCCGAGGGTTAGCCCTACTACCCTCTTTGTGGAGTCTTTGCTGGGTAGGTCATTTTAAATGCAAATTCTCACTTGGAATATAAGAGGTTTGGGGAGCTTGGTAAAAAAGAGATTTTTATCTAAGTTAATCAAAAAGAGGAAACCTAGCATGGTGTTTGTTCAGGAGACAAAATTGGAGCAATTGGATAGATTTGTGGTCCAGCGACTGTGGGGCAATAATGATTTTGATTTCGTTTGCTCAAATGCTGTGGGAGCATCAGGGGGTCTACTTACGATTTGGAACAAAGAATTCTTTCGAGCGGAATCTAGCGTATCTCATAGGTCTTTTACTCTATTGCAAGGTATGATTAATGGTGTTTTCCCATGCGTTTTCGTTAATGTTTATGCCCCTAATGATGTGGTGGATAGAAGAGGATTATGGGACGAACTCTTAGTCCTAAAAAGAAATTCTCAAGTTCCTTGGTGTTTAGGGGGAGATTTTAATGAAATCAAAGTGCCTGGTGAAAGGGTGGGCTGTCTTTCGATTGAAAGGGGGATGAGGGACTTCGTCGAATTCTGTAACCATATGGAACTAGAGGATCTTCCAATGATTGGAAGAAAATATACATGGACGAATTACCAAGACCAAGCTATTCTTAGTCGCTTGGATAGATTTTTGCTTTCTCAACAGTGGCTTCAAGAATTCAAAGTGCTACAGTGGGGATTAGAGAGACTTATCTCTGATCATTGTCCGGTTGTTATTATGGATGATAGTAGGGACTGGGGTCCGAAGCCTTTCAAGTTTATGGATATCTGGTTAACGCACCCGGATTGCTTGAAGATTGCCAAAGAAACTTGGGAATCGACACAAGTGACGGGGTGGGCGGGCTTCAAGCTACTTCAGAAATTAAGGGCTGTAAAAGAGAGGCTAAAGTTATGGAATAAGGAAGGTTTTGGGGATGTAAATTCAGAGTTACTAGTAGTAGAAGCGGAACTACACCATTTTGATTTACTTGCTGAAGATCGGCAACTCACGCCGGAAGAGAAAGCTAACAAATGCAAATCCAAAACTGAGTTTTGGAGGCTATCTCGCTTAACTGAATCGATGTGGAGACAGAAATCCAGAGTAAGGTGGTTTAAGGAGGGCGATAAAAACACTAGATTTTTCCAGGCCGTGGCTAATAGTAGGTACAGAAGGAATTTTGTTGGTTCTATTATTGTTGCTGGCCGAACTGTAGAAGATCCTATAGAAATAAAGGCAGCTGCTGTTGAACATTTTAGTGCTAATTTTTTGGAAGAGAGAAGTTCAAGGCCTACTTTGGGGGGTTTGTTCCCTAGGCAATTGCAGCCGACTGTCTCTCTGTTTTTGGAAACACAGTTTGAGGAGGAGGAAATTGTTGGAGCATTGAAGGAGTGCAGCAACTTAAAGGCGCCGGGTCCAGATGGTTTCAATTTCTCCTTTGTAAAGAGGGGCTGGGATTTCATGAAGAATCTGGTTCTGCTTTTCTTTAGAGAGTTTCATTCCATTGGAAAGCTGACTACAGGTATTAACTCTACCTTTGTGTCTTTAATTCCTAAGGTAGGCAGCCCTATGTTTTTCAAAGAATTCAGACCCATTAGTATGGTGGGTTGGGTTTACAAATTACTTTCTAAAGTTCTGGCGAATAGAATCAAATCCCATTTACCTTCAATTATTGGTGAGTCTCAAGCTGCTTTTATTGGAGGGAAACAAATTTTGGATGGGGTTTTGATAGCGAATGAGGCTATCCATAGTTGGAAGAATGGAAGCCACGGTGGTCTACTTTTGAAAATCGATTTTGAAAGAGCATATGATTGTGTTAACTGGGAATTTTTGCTTGATCTGCTCTTAAAATTGGGGTTCGGGGAGAAGTGGCGTAGATGGATCAAGGAGTGTTGCTCCTCGGTGTCTATGTCCGTATTGATCAATGGCTCTGCATCTAAAGAGTTCAAAACGCAGAAAGGTCTTAGGCAAGGGGACCCATTGTCCCCTTTTCTTTTCAACATTGTGGTGGAAGCTCTTAATATTTTGCTGGTTAGAGCTAGGGAGCGAAATTTAATTAAAGGAGTCAGAATTGGGACCAATGGGGTTTTAGTTTCCCACCTCCAATTTGCTGATGATACTATTCTTTTTTGCAACAATGATAGAGAGGAAATGGCCAATATTAAAAGGATCCTTAGATGTTTTCAGCTCATGTCGGGACTGAAAATCAATTATTCCAAGAGTTCGTTGTGTGGAGTTAATATTCCACAGACGGATGTGTTATCCCTTGCTCATGTTATGGGGTGTAAGGTTGAAGTGCTTCCAATTAAGTATCTTGGGCTTCCCTTGGGAGCTAATCCGAGAAGGATCAAAACTTGGAAACCAGTTTTAGATAAAATGGAGCAGAGGTTAACTGTATGGAGAAGGAAAACCAATTCTACGGGTGGGAGACTCACTCTTATTAACTCTTCTTTCACTAACTTGCCAACCTACTTCATGTCAATGTTCAAGATACCCGTGGCTGTGGCAAAGGCTATAGAGAAGCTCCAAAAACAATTTTTTTGGGGGGATACATTGGAGAAGAGGAAGGTTCATTTGGTGAAATGGGAAACGGTAGCAAAGAAAAAGGAATTTGGTGGTTTGGGAGTTAAGAGGGTGATTCAACAAAACCTTGCCTTGTTGTCCAGATGGTGGTGGCGATTTAACGAGGACAAAGACTCTCTTTGGGTCAAAGTTATTAGGGGGAAGTATAATCTGGATAAAAGAGCGTGGCTACCTTCTTTACCGAGATCGGGCCGTATCTCCAACATTTGGAGAGATATTTGTTCTTTGGCAGACCCATCTTCTAGTATTGGCTCGATCCTTACTGAGGGATTTCGGGTTCAAGTCCATTCTGGGCAAGACACTTCCTTTTGGAACCACATTTGGCTGGGGGACAGGACACTCAAAGAAGCTTTCCCTAGACTATTCCTAATCTCTAACCAAAGAGAGGACACGGTGAGCTCAGTGAAGGAAAGGTCAGGGAATATGCAATGGAAGCTACAATTTAGAAAGAGGTGGTTGAATGTGTGGGAGACTAACCTATCTGAGGAATTACATCTAAGACTGGCTTTGGTAACACTTGATCAGACCAAGAGGGATGTGCTTCAATGGAATTGGACTACCGATAATCGCTTTTCTTCCAAGTCAGTTTACCACCAATGGGAAGAGATTGGTCATTCTCGGAACCAACTTTTGGGCTCACTGTGGAAAAATCTTTGCCCTCCTAAGGTGGAAATTTTTTCGTGGCTGGCGATTCAGGATAGGGCCCCAACACGATCAGAGCTCTTCAGTAGGAATATCATTCAAGAGGGCCAAACAGTTTCCTGCCCTTTGTGTTCCTTGCATCTCGAAACTCCTGATCATCTTTTCTTGCACTGTATATTCTCTTGGAATATTTGGTCTCTAATTTTGGATTGGTGGCATGTTTCGTGGGTTTGTCCTAATTCGTTGGCAAATTTAGCTATATGGTGGTTTGACAGCGGGTTTAGGAATCTGGAGAAAAATATATGGGAAGTGTCTTTCTATGCCACTTTGTGGTCTTTATGGCTAGCCCGGAATGACCTCGTCTTTAACAATGCAAATTTGAGTGTCGAGGTAGTAGGAGAATTGGTGAAAACTAGAGTCGCAATGTGGATGAAGACCAAGTTCGGAATCAAGATTTATTCGGTGGAGGAGTTTAAATTGTTTCTTGACGGTATTCGTAAGCTCAAATTGTAGTTTTTGTTGAGGTGTAGTGGCTGTCTAACTTTTTGTTGGATGGGCTAGTCACTGTTTTCGTTTGACTTGTTTTACCCTCGATGTACCCTTTCGAGTTTCTATAAAAAGTTTCGTTTGCCGAGCAAAAAAAAACAACAACACAAAAAGAAGAAGAAATGGATAAATTACCAAAATTACCCCAATGTTTCTAAAAATTATATTGCCTCCTCACCTTTTGAGAAATTACAAAATACCCCATATCGCATAACAAATTACCCCATTGTCCTGATTTTGCCGCTATAAATTTTGACAGAATCTGTCTGACATCATCAAATCGTAATTACAATATACCAAATTGTCTTTTGTAGCCTATGAAAGATTATTTTCATATCTCTGCAGCCTTTCACAAGTTACAAAAGGATAGTGTTCCCTAGTGTAATTAGGATTTGATAATGTCAGGGGGGAAAAGTGGTGTTGGATAACCCGGCCTGGATGAAAATAAATTTATTAGAGCATCCACACGGCTTGGGTAAAATGGCAAGAATGGTGCCACACCATTCAAATAATTCAGTAAGAAGTCGTTGGACAAAAATATGCCAAAACATGGGTGTGAAGGCTGATCTTATCTCTCTCTTTTTGGCAAAATAACACTATTCATTGTAAAAAAAAAATACCAATGACGAAATGACATTTGTGGGTGTGAATGCTCTTATTAAAGATAAAATTAAATAGACATCCTGTTTCGTAGACTTATTTAGGTGTTCATCCTACTATGTTTGAATACTTAAGCCGACATCCTGAAATTTTAATAATACGTATCTAAAACATCCTTAATCATGATAAATACATAAATCATGACAAATACATAAATCATGACAAATACAGGAATTTTGACAAAGTCATCCAGAATCATGACAAAATCATTCAGGATGTAAAACTAACATAAAAAGTTAGTTTAAGATCCTAAAATTCTTTACTATATAGGTGAAGAAATTCGGGATGTAAAACTAACCTAAAAAGTTAGTTTGAGGTTCTAAATTTTTTCACCGACATAGTAAAAAAGTTTAGGACCTTAAACTAACTTTTTATGTTAGTTTTACATCTCGGATAATTTTGTCATGATTCCGGATGATTTTGTCATGATTCATGTATTTGTCATGATTTTGTCATGATTCTGGATGATTTTAATAGAGCCGATGCGTGGACCAAATTAAATAAGGGATATTGACTTTGTCATGACACATGACAAAGTCAATATCCCTTATTTAATTTGATCCGCGCAGCGGCTCTATTAAAATGTAAAAAATTATTAAGGGCTAAATGGGTATTATTTAAATTTCAGAATGAAAACATAAGTTTTCATACCTATAAGGATTAGGACTTAAGTATCAATATAGGATATGACACATATTTAAGTTCCCCTTTATTAAACTGTTATCTATAACCTAGTGTATCGCATGTTGCTTGCAACTCAATACTATAGAAGTTCCAGCTAGCGCATGTTGCTACCTCATTTTCGGTCTGCAAGAGCTGAAAGATCCACATCCTTTTTCTTTTTCTAAACGTGATCCACAACATTATCCACTCAAATAATTTATCCAAGATGAAAGAACTTTGATATTATATGGTTACTTGTTGCCCCACGTTTAGCAAGTGATGTTCTAACTAAGCCCAAAAAAATATAAGATGTTGTGTAGACTAATTTTAGTTAGGGGGGGATTATATATGGTGTAGGTAGCAACATATGTTCAAGAGGGTCATTATAGACTAATCGATATCACCAATCACCCACATTGACTTGTATTAGAGTTACGAGGAGAAAGCTACGGTACACAGGATATACCGTATGTCTGAATTATGACAATTTGTGATTTTCATTATGTTGATTTTTGGTTTTCTAATGCATATTTATGATGCTAATTACGACTTGTACTTTAAAATTTACTTGTTGAACATGTCAATAGCAGGTTATCCATAATTAAAAAATATTGTTATATGCAACCATAATTATTTATAGAAGAATCCATAATACTTGTACCACAACCAAATATATGCATACAATATCAAAAATTAAATAATGTTACCCACAAATGTTATAACAACACCATAAATTGGCATTATCTCATCACAATGAACCGTACCAAAAATTGTTTGACTCGTATGATATTCCGTAACAAAATCTAAATATGTCGTACAAGAATTAACAATAGCTATACCCAAGCCAAAAATATTTGTAAAATACCACAAATTTTATAAAATAACCACAATTGTAATGACAACATCTAGAATTGTCATTTTCTTACCACAACGTATCGTATTAAAAGAAAACATATGTAAATACCACAAATTATATAACAAACCACAATTGTTATGACAATACCATAATTGACGTTTTCTTACCACAACGTGTCGTTCCAAAGGAAATCGATTAAAATATTCGGTAATAAAACCAAAATATGTCGTACCACAATCAATAATAATTATACCCAAGCAAAATACATGTCTAAAATTTCGCAAATTCAATAACAATACCATACATTATCATTACCTTAGCACAATGTGTTATACGAAATTTAAACTAAAATTATTTTTAATTTCTACCACATTATTTTTTTTAATTTTAAAATTTCCGTCATATTATCTTAATTTTCAATTCCATCCATATTATTTTTTAAAATTTTTAATTTTTTCCTATACAATATCTCAAAACTTTAAACTAAAAAGGAAATTCTCGTTCAAAATTTTCATCCAAAAAATTCACCAAAAAGTAAGTACCATACCCAAATTTTTTAATACAACTGCAATTTTCTCTCAAAATATTTCTCCAAATCAAATTATCTCTCTAAAAAATTTAATTCAAAAAATCGAAATCCCTCCAATTTTTCGTGGATAAATGAGAGTTCACTAAAAAATTAATTATTCAACTGTCTCAAGACAAATATTTGGGTTTGACCTTTCAAGTGAAATGGGTTGAGTATGACTATCAAAAGTATAACCAATTTTAACTTAAGTTTTATTTTTTAATTTTTTGTTAGGATGATCAATATAAACCGTTAGGATATCAAGTCTTACGATATTCAACATTGTTACTAAAATCAAATATTATTGGATATTGACAAGTACATATCAAAAGACATTAAAATTTAATGTCATGTTGATCAAATTGGACTAAAAAATTGATCATATCGAATAGTCTAACTTTATTGGTTTATTAAATTAGTTTTAAATTATTTTACTATTTTCATAATTTTAAATTTAATAGTTTAGAAAGTAAAAAAAAAATCCTAAAAACCCCAATTTCTATTCCACCCAAATTGATGTTGGACCGCATTTGAAAGCCCATTAAAAATAGAAGAGAGAAACTCAACAATAGAGTAAGTAATGACCTATTAGACATGTTGCCCTTTTTTTAATTAAAAAATTGAAAGGTTAAGATTAGATTATCTCAAATCTATAGGAATATATAGAGGGTACATACGGTACACACTTATTAAGCAGAAATCCTAGTGGTACCGACGGTACCCATAGGGAAAATGCACCGACGGCCACCGGACGGCCGTCTCCGGTCACCGGACGGCCGATCCGAGCCGTCCAAAAATTTTAAAAAATAAAACCGAGTGGCCTTACGCGAGAATCAATGGCATCCGAGGTGTGTAGGGTACTTGATCCGAGTACCCCTTTTTCGTGTATATACACGTATATACAAATATACACGAAAAATGGGTGCTCGGATCAAGTACCCTACACACCTCGGATGCCATTGATTCTCGCGTAAGGCCACTCGGTTTTATTTTTTAAAATTTTTGGACGGCTCGGATCGGCCGTCCGGTGGCCGTCGGTGCATTTTCCCTATGGGTACCGTCGGTACCCATAGCAGTACTCCTTATTAAGGTGTGTGTACCATATGTCTTTTTTTTCGGTCAAGCGGAAAATTGTGTGTACCATATGTCTATCCGAAATAATTTAGTTAAAGAAAATTCATTTGGTGGATCCTTTGAACTTTATCCTTTGAATTTTATATACTGAAACACATCTCACGCGGATAAATAAATAAAAAACTATAACACGAGTACTCTTCACGAGAGGTGTTAATCTAAAATAATGGTTGATGGGAAGGAAAGGGCTGGTGAATGAAAGTTGACAGATTGCGCGCGGCAAACGTGGCTAGGAAAAAAAAAGTGCCCAAAATAGAGAAGAAAACTGATGGATAGGTACGCATGACTGCGACTCATGTACTCACCAAAGATTGTACTATTTGTAAAACGAATTTGTCTGCCGACAAAAACAAACTTGTTGATTCATTTGACGTTTATATAGTTAATTTGACGTTTATATATAGTTAAACAAACTTCTTGCTTCAATCTCAGTCCTACGCTTCCGGTGTGAAGAATTTCAATATTTTGTTAGAGCGTTTTCGTGGTCTTGCTTTCACTCACGCATTAACATTATGAGACTTAGTTTTCTCGTGAAGATGATCCAAAAAACACAGCCTTAAGGGATCCCTTTACAGTACGAAACGGACAAACAAACTAAAATAAAGAATCCCGGCTAGGCACATTCGCAATTACTACCACAAAAGAAAGTAGCCATTTTTGTAAGTTGGGAGTCTTGGCGGACGATATTTTTTTAATTGGCAAAAAAAAAATAATTAATAACTTGATAGGGTACATCAGGCGGACGATATTCTTAATTGGTGTTTATTAGGATCCAAATTACAAGGGCAGAGTTCAAAAAATAAGTACAAGTCATACAACGGAAGAATCTGTGCTCTTTGGGTTTATGATCTGCAAAACAGATGCCTCTCTTTCTGCTGTTATACCCAGAAGCCAATTAGTAGTAGATGCATTCTTCTCTTGTAGAAACTTGTTGAACCATTTAGCAGAGTTTTTGGGGTATCTTCTCAACCCATTCTTGTAGTCCACATATGTGATCCCAAATCGAGCAGTATAACCAAACCTCCACTCGAAATCGTCGAGGAATGACCAGATAAAGTACCCTTTCACGTCCGCCCCTTCTCTGCACATGAACAAATTGCACAATTTGCATTTCCTAAAGTTATAAACATAAGTCCGGATTATTTGACGAGATTAGTAGTGAATTGATTATGTAATTCCGTAGATATGTATAACATGAGAGCCCGAATAAAAAGCGGGGTCCCTGCAGTGATCAGACTAACGGTGATGGAATAAATACTCTACACACACTCCCGAATTCCTTAATCATATATGTAGATTGCTTGGTTCTATTAATTGAGACAAGTGTAATGTATTGATGACTCAAAGAAACAAGCGTCGAGGGGACTGTATAATTGAAACTTTTTACGCTATTTCCGATGCTCATAGATCCGTCAAGAAATCAAAGATCCGAAGGACTATTTAGTGATGTATACTTACTTGATAGCTTTCAAGAGGTAAGTTAGATGTTCATAATGGTAGGCTATTCTCTGATCATCCTCCAAGGATTGTTCGACATTGCCATCATTTGCTGTTGCCATACCTGCGCGAGACAGAACATAGTTTCGATTTCGCGACAAATTTGTTTTCTCCCAGGTGCGTAACGCTTTCTTTTTAACAGCGAAAAGAAATGAAAGCTGTTAGGAAGAAAGCGTTATTACCCGGAAATTAAACACAAACTAAAACACCAGCAAGGTACTAGTAGTAGCATTCAAGGAAAATAGTACCATTCTCAGTGATGAAAATCGGTGGATTTCCGTAGTTGTCTTTTATGTATAACACGAGAGACCGAATTCCTTCTGGACACCCATAAAGCCAGCTCAAAGCAGTCTACAAAAGCATTTAATTTCACCATTAACTACTCTAAATACGGGATTTAATAGTTTAGTACTTAATTTGCTTCAATGAATTATTCTTAAATTATATAATGAAATCTATAGCATGTTTGTAATTCCTTTGTGGGATATATATTTCGAGGGGAAACTAAAGGTAATTACCGGTTGACCAATGGGAACCCCGTTTTTCTCCTCTGTGATGACAAAAGGAAAAATATAATAGTTCATTAGTTAGTTATAGAAAAATCAGAAAATATATATAGAGGAGAAAAATGAACTTCCAAAGCAATATTTTCTAACCTACCAGAACTCAACACACGACTATCTGTCGTGATACTTAAGTTTAAGCTGCTGTTAAAGGAAAGGGCACTAGTAGCTGCGTACAATGATGTGTAGTAATTGATCCCTAGATAATCGTAAGACATTTTGAGCATTTGAGATTCTGACTCTGTGAATTTTGGCAGTCGATCCCCAACCAAAACCTTCATGATTTGCGGATAGTCACCGTACGTCAGCGGATGTAAAAACCTACACATTTGAATATTTGAACCCATTAAATCAAGAAAATCTTATTAGTAGCAGATGAACTGATGCACAAAACGGGTTGTGATGAATTAAGTGCAAGTTTTGTTAAACCCTAGCTAACTTCAAAACACATTTCTACAATTTTTTTTTCTTTTTTTTTTGGGTCAAACGGAAATTATTCTACAATTGTTATTTAAACCTATAACAAGTGCTCACTTTTCAAGATAGATGTTACCATACAATAAAGCCCTACTATGAGGCGCCGGGGATCAGCTCTAGAATCATAGAAAAAGACTCTCGTCACTCAAAATCTTTTATGCAATCCTCTGGCTAAAGTTGCATGGTTTAATTAGGGTGCAGAAACATTTTAGGTACGAGTGATTTGAGCTCCCTCATTAAGGACCTGGCTAATTTTGACAACTTAAAAGCAACACTTACCATCCTAACATGAAATCAATGAACCTTTGGGCAGCCTTTTGGCCGGCCGTATTTTTTGAAAATGGCACAGACCACTTGCATGATAATGAAACCCCAATTTGGCCCTTTTGAGAAGCCTGCACATTGGGTTTTGCTTTTTTATCAAACACAATATTCATTATCTCAAAAAATATATATAAATAAATAAAGGCATAGTAATCTAT
The DNA here is from genome assembly GCF_030253575.1 of Rhododendron vialii. NCBI lineage: Eukaryota > Viridiplantae > Streptophyta > Magnoliopsida > Ericales > Ericaceae > Rhododendron > Rhododendron vialii. The sequence goes on along the minus strand of NC_080563.1, from coordinate 5,982,286 downwards.
GTCTCAAATTACTCGATCAACATGAATTCTTCTTGTTCTATTCAAGGACACGAGAATAAATACGCACCTTGTATTTCTCCCTGTACAGTTTTACAGCAGCTGCATGGGAAAGGAGTAGGTGGTGGCCAACTATGTATGGTTCGGTTGCAGAGTTTCCGGACGTGCAATTTCCGATATAGCTAGAGCATCGACCGGGTGCATATCCACCAACTCCATAGCCGTAATAAGTAAACTCATACGGCTCATTCAACGTGAGCCAGTGCTTCACTCGGTCGCCAAATGTAGCGAAGCAAAAATCAACATAGTCCCGATAATCACCACTGCTAATTTTATTTTTTTTTTAAAAAGTGTGATTTTATAATGTAACCACGAGGTTGCATAGTTTCTAACCATTTTTAATAATTGCGAGACAAACTCACATGATTTCTGGGCTCAGGAATCCGCCATAATCATGATCCAAGGCTTGCGGGAGATCCCAATGAAATAGGGTCACATACGGTTGTAAACCTTCGAGTAATAGTAGCCAAAATAGCAAAAATTCAAAGTCCATTGCACCAAACTGTGTGAATATATATAGAGGAGGCCTGTCAATGGACCGGATTTGATCCATATCCGATCCGAAAATTTGATCTGAATCCGATAACGTCGATCCGATAATCCGAATCCGGTAATCCAAATACGGATCGGATCAGATCGAATTAAATCCGTTATCAATCCGATCCGAAATTTCATTTTTTTTAATTTTTTAAAAAAAACTGTAAATTTTTTATTTTGAAAAAAAAAATGTTTAAGTTGTATTTTTATTCTTTTTTTTTTTTTTTGGGAAAATAATTTTTTTTGCTTAAATTTTTGAAGTAAAACAGATTTCGGTTCGGATTCGGATTACTACTATCGGATTCGAGTCTTATCAAATTCGAATTTGTCAGATCCGGCCCATTGACAGGCTGAATATAGAGAAACAAGATAGGATAATCTACCAATTGCTAGGGTCTCGTTGATGATATTATTGTAAAACTGAACGCCCGCAGGGTTTACTCCCCCACTTATTTTCCCCTCTACCAAAGAACAAATGATAAGAAAAATTTTGAATCGCCTTCACGAATAGTAATCGCAACTAGATTCAGGGGATCGATGAGCCTTACTAGGTAATATTCGGGGCCATGAGATGGAAAATCGAAAAGCGTCGAACCCAATATTTTTCAACAGAGATATGTCATCCTGTCAGAACAATTTCGTTGGCATAAAATCAATTTTCAAAATTAAATAAAGACAGGGTAGTGACCCATTTTGTTATACTTATACAATCGGAATGTGTGTAACCATACCTTGTAGTGATGGTAAAATTCATCTGCTACATCCCCTGTACTGTGGTCCGCTATTTTCTCTGCCATAAGACCAGAGAAAATACTTGTCACAAACTACAGCATTTTCCAAATAATTAAGTGACCCTTCTGGCCGGAATCAAAATCGCTAATTTCTAAGTTCGACCAAAAAAATTAGTACAATCCAACCTCGCCCTCTCCTGAGGAAACAATTAACTTTTATTCTGCATTGGTTTTTAAATTAAATGGTTAGGAAGTGACCCATTCGGGGGGACTGTATGTACGTAGGAGTTCCTTCCTAACAGATGCGGCATGTTTGGCTGGGAGGTGCTCTTTCTTTTTTCTATTCTCAACCGCGAAAAGGATCATTATCACAGCCCCATTTAGGTGTGAGTTGAACAAGGGTGCCTCACCAGCGGGAAACGGTCATCTGATTCACGAGAACTACCACCGCAAGCTGATTTAAACTCGCAGGCCACCATGTGGGGAGGGAGAGAGTTTAATTCAACTAGCACCTTTGTCGACTCGACTACCACCTCAGAGGTACTTCTTTTCAGCGTTTGTCAGAGAACAAAAGTCATGACATTTGCCATAATTTGAACAGCTATTAATTTCACTCAGAGAGAGAGAGAGAGACCTGGATCAATGTGAGTGAATATGTCCCAAATGCTGGGTGCCCTGCCGTCTTCACATACTGCTCCTTCAACCTAAGGAGAAAAAACAACTACAAACATGTTTACATTTTCACTATATATTATCTTGAAATTTGTCCAAACTCACAATTAAGCTTTTGGTGGCTTACCTGGTACGAAGCCGATCCGGCTCCAAACACGAAACCAGCCGGAAAACTGCTCCTGGTCAGATTAGAAGCAGACGAGTGATAACTCCTTTTTTCAGCATTTGAACCACTACCCAAAAAATGGCAACCCAGTATTATCAGGAAGCAGAAATGGTTAGGCCCCCTCTTTGCCATAGCCAAAACTTTTTACCAAATTGGGCAGTACACCCACCCTACCTGTAGCAAACTAGAAGGAACAATTATGAGGAGGAAATCAATTGAATAATTAGTTGGAACAATATAAATACTACGCACGGTACACTTAGATTTTTGACACAAATTCACCTCGAATACACTTAGAATTACTTACCCAATAAAAAATAAAAAATTCACCTAGAATTATTGCATGCATCTACCACGTACAGCAGAGATATGGCTGCATTATTTGTGGAGCCGGGCAGTGGGATGGACCACCACGTGCTGCAGGTTCAATTTCGTGCAACTGTTTCCGGGACAAATTAACGGATGAGAAGTGTTAGGTACCTAGAAATATTACTCGGAAATGACTCTGAATTTGAAAAATTAATAGTCTACATTCACTTAAAGTTAATCTGGACCATCGATTTTTAAATTCGGAATAATCTTTCATGGTACATAGAATTTCCCTTACAGATGCCGAATGGTTCGAATTGTTGGGTGATGTACATTGAAGTCTGAGCAGTGATGAATAGTTCGAATTGCATCGTGTAGCACAGGAGGTGAGTTATGCAGATTCCCAAAGCAGGGTGCTGCTGTACCAACTACCAACCCCCACTCGGGCAGACCATATCCATATGGTTGGTAGGCACGTGCATTGCCATATAGGGAAATTAATTAAGTTTGTCAGGATTTAATTAAGTGAGAGAGAGAGAGAGAGAGAGAGAGAGAGAGAATCAACCTCAATTATCAACTCTCAGTTTTCATGTGCTTGTTGGAATGGAAGGTAGGAAAATTTGATTTTCTTTTCTTTTTTTTTAAATAAATCAAAATGTCTAGGTTAACTTACGTGCTGACTAATTAATTTCCAAAACACCAATCTTCCCGCCAACTAGTGGAGCATCAATCAAAATCATAGCAAAGTCCCGTATGTATGAACTGTTTCCACCAGAGCCGATAACATTTTAAGATTTGAACACTACCACCGGGCAATTTCTTTTACAGGTCTAATCCAAAAGCTTCAAACTTGAGATTCCATTTCTTTCTTCCTTTTTTCTAGAAAATGAGAGAAATAACTAAAATGTGGGTTGTAGGCGCCCAAGCATTAATACCCACGAAGTTTTATGTTGGGGCCAAGGAAATTGGTGACTTTTATTGTTGCCCCCTCTCATGATTGTCACTCTTACAAACCGAAAAATTCGGCAGCCTCTGCGGGGGTCCAATATATCTCCTTTGTTTTGAAAATCCATGTGTGTCTATGTCGAGGGATTTTTCAGCCGTTGAATCGTGTGATTCTTTTTTATGCTTTAAATCCAACGGCTGAAATATCTCTCGGCACAGAGGATTCTGCCTTGCCTCTGAGTACCAATGACATTGTAATCACATGGTACTAAGTAGAAAAATCTCGCAACGCAGAGGATTCTGTCTCGCCTCTAAGTACCAATGACATTGTAATCACATGGTACTGAGTAGTAATGACGAATGAAAAAACACCCTTCCAGCTGATGCAACTGGAGTAGAGTGCAGTTGGAGCCTCCCTTATACTCCTATGCACATATGCAGAATTTGATTCCCGTAAGCACCTATCTCCCTCCTCAAGTTCCTTAGGATAGAGTAGATTAGGTTTAACGAATTCCAAAAAAAAAAAAACAGCTGATGTGGAACCACTTGAGCAACAAAAGCTGAGCTAGAATCAGCTGTATCCGTGTCCTTTAGAGAAATTATAGAAACATACTGTATTGATTTTATGTTTATAGTACTTTTAAAAATATAATACATGTACATGCAAGTTATAAAAAATTTCATTATGCACATATAAAAATTTCTGCGTATTCAAGGTTATATCTGAAACTCTTATGATATATATATATATATATACACACCAAGTTCGCAAGCTTAATCGAGTCAAATACTGTTAAGGTTCAACTCATTTATTAAACAAGTCAAAAATTGAGGTTCAAATTCGGTTCGTTTAGTACCTGAATCAAACACAAAACGAGTCTTTATCGAGTCGAGTCTCAAACAATTCGGTTCATTTGCAGTCTTTCTGATTTCAATGTTGTTTTCGTTAGGACAACTTGGCTATATCCAATACAATATTAATACCATGTCAAGGATGGAACTATCATACTTGTGACCAAACAAAAGCTATTTCCACCTCTCTCCGCCGATTATAGATAAAATGAACAATTGCATCCGTGTTTTAAATCCGAACATTTGAAACTCTTGGTCGATTTGGATGTGCCCTGTAGGCCTTGTAGTGCATCTAGGGGTGGCAAATTAAACTCAAATTCATCCTTTGAAAAATAGATCCAACCCAACACATTTATTAGTTGGGTTAGAATGGGTTGGGTTCCAACCCATCTAACCCATTTACAATTGGGTCTCAATTAGGTCAACTGAAATAACCCAATAAAACATGAACATAACTCACCCAAAAAAATCTAGTCACCTCTCACAAACCAGGACTAAAGTCCACGATTCAACAATCTTCCCTTAACTTGTGAGTCATGTGATGATATAACCTTCAAAATTTTTATCGTTGTAGTCTTACATTCTAAGTTACAGTTATACCCTCCAGAATTTGATTAAAATTCGTCACAATTTTACCCTCTCCCAACTTAAAATATTTTGATCGTCTTTCTTAACCCAATTTCTGAGAATCTCATGAGGTCGTTTTTTTTTTTTAAACCCAATTTCTTTACAGTTAGATTGCATGACATCTTGATTGTCTATTTTTGTACTTTTTAAAAAAATTATGAGTTTCGATCAAATTTTTTTTACTTTTTTGGTTCATCTCGTCGAGACGAAACCATAATTCACAAAAGTTTGACGCAAAACTATAAAATGTAAAATTTTTTAATAAAGACGAAAAAAATCACTTTCACTTTTTAATCCAAATCCACCCGGATTATCTGAACCTTTCTAACGACATTTGCTATAGCGTGCTCTCTCTCTCTCTCTCTTAGTTTTCTTTTACCACAAAATGCCAATTTAGATAGGTATTTTAGTCATTTAGATGTATAATTGTACATGGGTATTTTAGTTATTTAGATGTATATGGGTAATATGGTCATTTCAGTGTACATGGATATTTTAGTTATTCTAAAATTTTAATATATATGTAATTGGGTTAATGCCGTTCAAAAGGGGAAAAAAATGTAATTGGGTTAATGGTCGGGCTGGGCCGGGTTTTAAATAAATGGGTTGGGTTAGGTATGGGTAATTAGGCTCATAACTAATAGGTTCTAAATGGGTCAATGACCCATTAAAGACCAAACCCACTTATAACGTACCCAATTTGGCTCAAACCCGCCCATTTGCCACCCCTCCATAGGGTTTCCGATCCATGCATCCATGTAGAAAGAATTTACATAGCATGTCTTTCAAACTTCAAACATTGACACTATGAGATTCTCAAATGATTCCTCTCATGCGGCCTAACCCCAGGACGTTACCGATTTTCGAACTCAGAATGTGTGGATTTACAGCTTATTCTTGTTGTCACTTGATCTACCATTTTGGATTATTTACTCTGTTGAAAATTCAAGAAGGGCACATGGAGTCAGAATATACAGATACTGAAGTCAAATATCTCAAATTCCACACATTTTATTGCAAGAGTCCTGCTACCGGTACAGATTTTTGTGCACAGATTGTGCACAGATTTCGTTGTGGGGCCCACCACGGGTCCCACACAAATCATCCAAGCCGTTCATTAAATGTAAAACATTTTTTCAAGGGTCCCCGTAAAAAATAAACTCAATCCAATACCTATAGGTGCTTCATCTAACCATCTAACTTTTCATTCAGATTTTCGGATAATGAAAAGTTATACGATTGGATCGAGTATCTATAGGTATCGGATTGAGATTATTTTTTACGGGAACCCTTGAAAAAATATTTTACATTTAATGAACGGCTCGAATGATTTGTGTGGGACCCGTGGTGGGCCCCACAACAAAATCTGTGCACAATCTGTGCACAGATTGTATGTGTGTGTAGCATTTCTGTTATTGCAATTAGGTCCTGTTTAACGACAGAAGGATAAATATTTTTTTGATAGGCAACAAAATTTTATTAAAACTCAACAAATGGTACATCGAAGGGAGACCAATTACGGACCACAGAGAGTGAGGTGTCATAATAGGCCTCCAGAAGAAAGAAAAGAAAAAAGATTCCATTCAACATTAATTGAATGAGCCTAGGAGCACGGAGGCCCACAATCAGCTCTTTAAGCCTTGAAGGAAGGCGAAGATCAGCAACAGAACTCTAGCTTAGGGGTAATATCAATGGTTTAAGACATCCTGCTTCACCATATCTTTAATACACGACAATTGAAACCAGTGGCTTGAGCAGTAGTAAATGGAGGAATTTAAATCCAATAGCAGCCAGAACAGTGTCCATTGGAGTCGAGATAACCAGCACAGCTATTCCGTAATATCAAACCATCACAGCAGATTATAACTCAAACCTCAGCAATATCAGCAGAAAATCCCCTTGGTTCATGAGAATCCCATCAGATATCAGTATGAAGAGTAGTCTATCAACTCAAACGTGGAGAAGTTAGTCAAGATAATTCATCAGCGCTCAATAGAAAAACTCTTAGCCCTCCCAGGAATTGGGAGTTGAGAAGAGAGAGTGGTAGACGCCAACAGTCATCAAGCACAAGAGAATTGAGACCATCCAAAACTGAAGTAGTCATCTACCATTATCCACAGCAGAAATTAACTGCTATTCCTCCAACTTTTCTTAGCCCTCCCCAGAATTGGGAGTTGAAAAGAGACACACTCAAAACTCCAAAAGTTGAAGCAATCAATCATCACTCCAGCAGCAGGGATTGTTTGCTGCCTCTCCAAGATCTCTTAGCCCTCCCCAGATTTGGGAGTTGAAAAGAGACACAACTCATCTGTACCGATAGCCATCTGACAGCACATCTTCATATCTCATACCTCTCCATGCCAAGAGAGGGACTCAGAAGAACAAGCAATCCAACCAGACACTGACAGACGCAAAAAGGAAAAAAGAAAAAACAAAGACCTACCTCCATACTCAGACACAAAAAGGAAAAAGCAAAGATAGACCACATCAAACGACACAAAGACGCATAAACCCCAAAACCTCAAGATAACCCACACACACAAAAAAAAAAAGAAAAAAAGAAAAGAGACTCAAGACCCCACAACAACCCAAAACAAAAGAAGCAAACAACCTCCCAAAACCTCAAAGAACCCAGATAGACAAAGGAAAACGAAGAAGAGACAAAGGAGACAGAAGAACCCCCTGACTCTAGACCCCACAGCATTTCAATACAAAAGCCCCAGATCCATAGACGAGGCTGTCGGCAGCCCAACACAGCTCACACCTTCACTTTTCTGATCCCCTCTAGGTTCCACTTGAAATCTTCCACAGAGTAGTAATGTAAATTAAACTTGCCCTTTATCCATAGTGCCACTCTGGTTTTTACCAAGTCCAGAATATCATCCACCTCCCACACCTTATTATTAAAAACTGTATCATTTCTACACAACCATAAGGTTGCATAGAAAGAGGCTTGCCAGCATACGTTTTCCAGATTTTTAAAATTGAATCCATCCCAGAATAGGAATAGATTTTTCACATTTGCAGGGCTTACCCTGAGTAACTTCCACCCTACCAACACTCCAATCCATACACTCTTAGCAACACTACATAGAAGTAGAAGGTGACTCGGTGTTTCCTCCTCTAAGTTACAGAAGGGACAAGAACCATGCTCAAAATTCAGTATCCCTCTTCTTACCAAGGCTGATCTGGTTGAGACACATTCCTGCAAAGCCATCCAAGCAAACAGTTCTACTTTTGGCAGACAAATGTTTTTCCAGACAGGAAACAGCTCTTTATCCTCTCTGAACTTCTGTTCTTCCCATTTTAAGTAAGCAGATTTCACTGAAAAGGAAAGGCTTTTACTCCATTTCCATTGAATATTGTCCTCTTGCGATTCTTGAAGTTGCACTACACTCACCAACTGGACAAGGATCCCAAGTTGATTCTTTTCCCAATCCCGTAGATCTCTTGTAAAGTGGAAATCCCAGTTATCTTGATTCTGTTTATCTACAATGTCAGCAATGACAGCTTCTTTCTGAGCTGAGATCATGTACAGTCTTGGAAATACGGCCTTTAGAGGCTCCTCCCCCAACCACTTATCTTCCCAAAATCTGATCCTATTTCCTGAGTTTACCTTGAAAGTGAAGCCCTGGACTACACACTCACCCATATCAGCACACAAACTTCCAACTGAACATATATCCTTCCAGATAATAGAAGCCTTTCCTCTGGTAGGAAGTTGGGGTAGCCAAGTTTGATCGTTCAGTTTGTACTTGCTTAGAATGATTTTAACCCAAAGAGCATCCTTTTCTTTATTAAACCTCCACCACCACTTGGATAGCAATGCCACATTATGTTCTAGAAGCCTTTTGATCCCCAAACCTCCAAACTTCTTGTTTCTTGATAGGTTTCTTGATAGAAGGATAAATATTACTCCATAATCTTAGTGACATCTTTGAAACAATTTACTAATATTAGTCTCTTTGCGAGCTCCTTTTGGTATTTAGATCACCATATCAACATGTTGAGTTGGTACTAGCAGACTACTCGATAATTTTCTTGTGCTTGATTCTACGGTAAGAGAGAATGAACATCAACCTATTTAGATTTCTAACATGTTCGCTACTTCTAACTAATTCAGAGAACTGCATTTGACTACCAAATTAACAATGAACTTTGTTGGAAAGCCATAGGATAGCCTATATTTGTAACCCGTTCGTGACTTCTAACTAATCCAGATAACTGCATTTGACTAACAAATTAACGATGAACTTTGTTGGAAAGCCCTAGGATAGTTTATCTATATTTGTAACCCGCTCGCCACGTCTAACTGATTTAGATAAAAATCTTTGGATAGATAGACTATCTAGATTTCTAACATGTTCGCTACATCTACTTGATTTAGATAACTACACTTGATTACTAAATTGACCATGAACTAATCCAAATAACTGCATTTGACTACCAAATTAATGATGGACTTTGTTGGAAAGCCCTAGGATAGCCTATCTATATTTCTAACCCGTTCGCCACGTCTAACTGATTTAGATAAAAATCCTAGGATATATAGACTATCTAGATTTCTAACATGTTCGCTATGTCTACTTGATTTAGATAACTGCACTTGTTACTAAATTAACCATGAACTAATCCAGATAACTGCATTTGACAAACAAATTAACGATGAACTTTGTTGGAAAGCCTAGGATAGCCTATTTGTGTTTCTAACCCGTTCACTATGTCTAACTGATTTAGATAAAAACCCTAGGATATATAGTCTGTCTGTCTATCTAGATTTCTAACCCATTCGTTACGTCTACTTGATTTAGATAACTGCATTTGATTACCAAATTAACATTGACTTTCTTGGAAGGGTGCCAATCTAAAGATCAAAGTCAATTGTAACTTTTGCCAACCTTTTATGACCTCCGGACCTTGTGGTAGGTAACGTAGGTTTGTCTGCGGTAAATTTCTTCATGAAGAAACATGATGGGGTGACTTAGGCTGTGTTCCAGAGACCAAAAAAGAACTTATTTTTTGTTGAATAAGAAGGGTTGTTCCGAAAAATAAGAATTTTTTTTTATTTACATTATTTTTGAGTTTGAAAATGTAAAAGGAACTTTTTATTTGTGTTTTGTGGAATGACCCTTCTTATTTTTGAATGAGAAGTGACAAAATAAGTACTTATTTTTTAAGAAGATTTCCGGAACGGGGCTTTAGCCATCAACAGCCAGCATTCCACTCCAATATTACTTTATTCCTAGGAAGAAGAAAAAAGGGGAAAAGATATAAACTTATAGGGGATTCCCTTAGCACTTGGGGTGCTGGATTTTCGGTTTATAACGTGGACTATGGGATCCGCAGTCGCTATTTATCGCACAAAGTATGCTGCTACTAGAAGAGCAGTCCTACTAGCAAAACATGTACAAGATAATGAAAAGGACACAAAAATAAATGAAATTTAATGCATACTAGAGAGAATCATCCAATTCAAACACGAAGTTAGGGTTTTGAAATTCCTCCCTGCTTTTGGTGAACTCATCTGCACCTTCAAATAGAATCATCCAATTCATACACAATAGAATTCTCCAATTCAAAACATCGGAAGGTCGCTTGTTGAAGGGAGCCCATGTCCAATACTTTCTGAAAGGGAAAAACTACAACTTGCACCAAAATGCTTACCAATAAGTCAGATTTGTCGCGCACAGATGGTGATGTGGGGTCCATTATGGCTCTCATACAAATTATCCGAGTTTTTTATTAAATTTAAAACATTTTTTCAAGGGTTCACTAAAATAACCAGTTCATTCTGATACCTATAGGTGTTTATTTGTTTTGTGTTGCGCTTTCGTTGCTGGTGAGATTGTTTAGGGGAACTAATCCCAACACAGTCAAGTCATTCCATTCAATTTTCTGTACTTCTATGAAGACAGAAACCTAATAATGAAACTTCTAGGTAAGTTGCATACACTGACTGACACGTTTACTTTTCTTTTCCTTTCTGCTAGGAGCAATCAAAGCAGTGCAAAATTTGTCCAAGTTTCAACGTGGACGCCGAGTCCCTACAGTGAGGGTTACTCCAGTTCGTTCAGATTTGGAAAAATATTTAGGGTTGCCGGCGGAGGTGGGAAAGTCTAAATCAACCCTGTTCGATTATATTAAGGACAGGGTTCTTCAGAAATTAGCCGGGTGGAAAGAGAAAATTCTCAACCAAGCTGGGAAAGAGGTGTTGCTTAAATCTGTAGCTTTGGCCCTTCCGGTATATGCTATGTCCTGTTTTAAGTTACCGGAAGGGTTGTGTCACCAAATCGAAGCGGCTATGGCTAGATTTTGGTGGGGTCAAAAATGTGATGAACGAAAAATTCACTGGATGAAATGGAGTCGGCTATGCAATCCTAAATTCAAGGGAGGACTAGGGTTTCGAGATCTTACATCTTATAATTTGGCTCTCTTAGCAAAACAAGGATGGAGGATTATAATGTCTCCAGGATGCTTATTGGCCCAGATTCTTAAAAGTAGATATTTTAAGGATAGTTTGTTTATGGAAGCTGAGTTGGGTTCTAATCCGTCATGGGTTTGGCGAAGCATTTGAGAAAGCAAGAAGGTTTTAGCCACTGGAGTTCGGTGGTCAATTGGGAATGGTGAGCAAGTGCGCATTGATACGGATCCTTGGGTGCCAATGGATATGGGGCTTTCCATCCGCAAAGGTTGATGAATGATGGGGGATTTGTGCGAGTTAACCAACTTATTAATCCTTCCTCAGCTACATGGAAGGAAGATATTATTTTTCGGCTTTTCGTTCCGGATCATGCACGGTGCATTCTTAGCATTCCTTTATCATGGACGAACAGGGTTGATAAGTTGGTTTGGCATCAATTACATGCGGGTACTTATAATGTCAGCTCTGGCTATTTGTCAGCACTAGAATTGAAGAATCAAAGGTCTATGGGAAATGGAGAGGACGGGGGGACCGTTTTGATGGCTGGGAATGAGGCGCTTTGGAAATCTATTTGGGGGCTCAATATCCCCCATAAAATTAAACATTTTTTTGTGGAGATGTTGTCATGAAATTCTCCCAACTAGGAAAGCTCTACAGCGGATGAGGGTTATCGACGATCCTAGCTGTCCGGTTTGTGGTTCTAACCAAGAATCTGTTGTCCATATTCTTTGTAATTGCCCTTTAGCTGTTCAAGCGTGGCGTTTGTCGCCTTTGCATGTAAGTTTGGGGGCAGTACAAATTGCTTCTTTTTCTTCTTTTTGGGGCTCTATGGAACTGTGGTGGCAGGATCAAAGCAATAAGGAATGGCGTATGTCGGTTGCTGCGGTCCTTATGTGGTATATCTGGAAGTGTCGAAATAGGGCTCTGTTTGACCATAAGCTAGCTCTTCCTGGGGTGGTGTGCAAGTGGGCAATGGAATATTTGCAAGAGTTCTTGTCTGCAAAATCTTTAAACCCTCTAAATATTGTTTCATCCGGGAAGGGTGCTGCAAATTCATGGATTAAGCCTCCAGATGGGATCTTTAAGATTAACGTGGACGGTTCATGGAAGAAAGACATGGGGAAAGGAGGCTATGGTATTGTGGTTAGAGATTATAGAGGTCTTTTTGTTGTTGCTTCTGTGGGTTTTTCAAAGTGGTGTGCAAGTTCATTAGTTGTTGAAGCTTTGGCAATTCGACAAAGTGTTCATCTTGGCTTCCAACTTGGTTTGGGGTCTATTTTCGTGGAAAGTGATGCTCAATTGCTGGTGAAGATGCTCAATGGCCAGGTTACAACCAATCAAGAGGTGGAAATAATCATTCATGATATTCAAGCCTTAAGCAAAAATTTCCAGTGCTACGGCTTTTCTTTTGTTCGTAGGACTGGTAATTCGGTTGCTTATGTGTTGGCAAGTAAAGGTTTGAGTGGTTCGGGGTATAGTCTTTGGACTGAATCCCCACCGTTGTGGTTACTTGGTCCCCTTTCGAGGGACGGGTCTTTCGTCTGATGTATCGTTCCTGACGTATAAATAACAACAGTTATCATTGTGACCAAAAAAAAAAAAAACTCACTTTGTAATCCAAGACTCCATGGCTATATGTGATTGTATGGGGCCCATTTAGAGGTCCCGCACAAAACCGTTCAACAATTTTAAAATAATTATTCGACTCATCTTGAAAAAATTTAGCCCAATTGGATGTTTGTAAATAATTGATCTAATTTGTCAATTTTTCATTCAGAATTCAAAACTTTAAACTCCAAAAGAATCTTGAAAAAAAAGTAAGACAAATGTATGTTCAGCATCCTCTTGATCTGAACCGTAGAAATCGTAGAGCTTGTTGAGAAGAGCATTCAGTAAAAAAATTATCTTGATCAGATATCGATAGGTATCAAAATACAAAGATTATACCCAAAACATGAACTGTTTTGATACCTATCGATATCTGATGAAGATAATTTTTTTAATAAATTCTCTTCTCAACAAGCCCCACGATTTCTACGGTTCAAGCCCCACGATTTCTACGGTTCAAATCAAGGGGACATTGATGAAACAGTTGTCTAAAATTTTTTCAAGATTCTTTTAGAGTTTAAGGTCCTGAATTCTGAATGAAAAATTAAAAAATTAAATCAATTATTTACAAACATCCAATTGGGCTAAATTTTTTCAAAATGAGTACAATAATTATGTTAAAATTATTGAATGGTTCAAATTGTTTGTGCGGGACCCTTAAGTGGGTCCCGTGCAACAACGTATAGCTTGAGTCTTGGATTACAAAAGTGAGTTTTGACTTGCCAAAGTCGTTTTTTTTTTTGGGGCTGCTGATTGCAGTGAGTGTTACTCAAGGCAGGGACTCGGCGTCTTTCAAGGGCAAAGTAAAGAAATAGACTTGGAACCAACAAGTCAAGATAATGAGAGAGAGAGAGAGAGCAAACCGAAGTGAAATACATATACATATACATATTGGGCTTCCTCCCTAGTCTTTATACCAAATTTCCACATCCAAATCACCTCTCATTTTTAAACTGCTGCCTCTAATTCTTGTGCGGTACCCCAAAACAATACCGATGGCCATTTGTAATCTTCAATATCTCTGCCTCTTTCTTATTTCCATTTCACCAATTTTAGCAAATGCCCAAACTGAGAATAGAATTGCTTTAGGATCATCCCTCCTCGCTTCTGATAACTCTTCCTCGTGGAAATCACCATCAGGTGACTTTGCCTTCGGATTCCGCCTACTTGACAATCAGAATCTCTTCTTGCTTGCCATTTGGTTCGACAAAATACCCGAAAAAACCATAGTTTGGTTTGCGAATGGAGATAATCCTTCACCGGAAGGATCAAAACTTGAGCTCACCGATGATGGCCAGTTCACATTGAACAACCCGCAAGGCCAGCTCATCTGGAAACCCGAGTCTGTTGGAAATGGAGTCGCGTATGCTTCCTTGCTCGACACAGGCAACTTCATTCTTGCAAATGGGGAGTCTCTTTATCTATGGGAGAGCTTCAAACATCCGTCTGACACCATCTTGCCGAGTCAAGTATTGGAAACAGGCAAGGACAACAAATCTCACAGACTCATAAGCTGATATCAACCGTCCAAAAACACTTTAGACGTGTGCGATTGGCCTCTGTAAAATCTTTTTACAAAACGATCTGCAAATAAGATTTTCTGTTAAAGGATAGAGAAGAAGACTTCGGGTGGGTTTGGCTTGTGATTTTTCTTTTGTTTTTATTCAAATTTTTTTCGTATTTTTTAATTTTTCTTCAAATTTTTGTAATTTATTGATTCGTCTCGTCGAGAGAAATCGGAAAAGTAAAATTTTTTGATCGAAACTCAGAATTCTTTTAAGAAAAGATTATTATTTTTACTTATTTTGTCTTTATTCAAAAAAATCATGAGTTTCGATCATAATATTTTACTTTTTCGATTCCTTTCGTTAAGACGAATTAATAAACTACAAAAATTTGACGCAAAATAAACAAATGCAAAAAAAAATTAAATAAAGAAAAAAAGTTGCTCAATTTTTAATCCAAACACACCCAAAGCCAGCATTGGTATACCAGATATTTTAGCTTAGGTATATACCTACATTTTGATTCCCTTCAACACATATATATACAAAGATCTCCCCTATTTTCCAAGAAGGGAGAAAAGGAAGTAAAACGGGTCAAGTGTGTTTGGACCATTTTTTAAAATTTATGATTTCTCTTTTTGAATAGAATCAATAATCCAAAAAAAATTGACGCAGAACGTACAAATAAAAAAAAATCAGAAATGCTAAAGGTACAGCAACAGCTGCATATCAGTCTCGCACAGACCAGTTTCGCGCCCGTCTCGGATCCCGCAAAGATGATCGGAGCCGCTCATTTTGTTCAAAATGCTTCGTTTAGGCTAAATTTTGAAGAAAAGTTGGATGATTCGTAAACACCCTTCCCGATATCGGATTGAAATGATTTTTTGCAGAGACCCTAAACGAAGCATTTTGAACAAAATGAGCGGCTCCGATTATCTTTACGGGACCCGAGACAGGCGCGAAACTGATCTGTGCGCGGCTGCACAGCAGCCACTGCTGTACCTGTAGCAGCGTTGAAAAAAAATTGGCTTATATAGCCGAAAGACCCCACAGAGTTTTACCCATTTGTGAACGTGTTTCAATCCATATCGGGGGAAGACAGTAGAGAAGGAAAAGAAGGAAGGGGGAAAAGGGATGAGGGAGGGCGGGGGGAGGGCGAGTTCGGGTTTGACTTGACCTATATTCGACCCGATTCGTTTCAACCCGTTTACTATTTGACCGGCGTCCCGTTTCAACCCGCCCAAACCTGTTCAGACCCGCTCATTTGTCACCTCTAATTTATACTATACTTAGAGAACCAGTCTCCAAAAACTTATATAAATTCTGTGGTCTCTTTGAAACTCAAGTAATTGTACCCATCTTGTTAACCCAACAAAATATAAGTGCATGGGTCTAAAAGATCGAATAAAGTACCCTTTTCACACAATGTTTTATACTAGTGAGTGAAAATTTATTTCTCTTAGTTCGTCACCCCTTCAATAAAGATCCCAGTTTCATCCCTCATTCCCTGAACATGCTACTTTCATAAGTCTAACTGATTTCCCTGTCATATATGACTGGATTGATTCATATTATCACTTGCTTTTATGATGGTACTAATATTATTCTGTGATAAATCCTCCAATAGGTGCAAAGCTATACTCGCGACAAACAGACAACAACTACTCAAAAGGAAGGTTCCAGCTTAGGTTCCTACCAGAGGGTGATCTTGTGCTTAACACCATTGCCCTCCCAACAGATTTTGCATACGGTAATTACTATCACAGCAACACTTCAGATGGTCTAAATGGCATGAATTCCGGGTACAAGGTAGTTTTTAATGAGTCAGGCTATCTTTATGTCATGAGAAGGAATGGGAATGTAGTGAACCTCACATTGGGAAATATAGCTTCAACCAGAGATTTCTACCACCGGGCAACACTGGATTTTGATGGGATCTTGACCCAATACGCCCACCCCAAGGCTCCGAGGAATGGAACTTGGGTCCAGTCATGGTTCAGCATTTGGTATGAGCCCAAAGACATCTGTTTTGATATGACAGGAGATTATGGAGCGGGGGCTTGTGGGTTCAACAGCTTTTGTACACTGGACTTGTTCGGAAGGCCTACTTGTGAATGCCTCCCTGGATTCTCCCTTGAGGACCCTAACAACAAGTACAGTGGCTGCAAACAAGACAAGGTCAGAAAATGCGAGCCAGGTGATTCAAATCCAGAGGAACTGTTTGAAATTCATGTGGTATCTAATACGTTTTGGCCTTCTTCTTCAAACTATGAGATATTCCCATTATCAAGTGAAGATGACTGCAGTAGATCTTGCTTCAGTGATTGCAATTGTGTGGTGGCTGTAATCAAAAAGGGAACTTGTTCGAAGAAGAAATTGCCATTGTCAAACGGAAGGCTGGAGCGGAGCACCTATGGTAAGGCTCTCGTCAAAGTACCAAAGTCTGATGATTCTTCCGAATTCCCGCTTTCTCCAAATAAAGATGAAGGGAAGAAAGATCAAACTCCGATACTGGTAGTTTCAATTCTCTTAGGTGGTTCCATGATAATTAACTTGATATTTGTGGCAGCGATTGCTGTAATAATGTTCTGTTCATACCAGAAAAAACAGAAACCGACTCGAGAATCAAGTATATTGGAAACCAATATCAGGTCTTTCACGTATAAGGACCTCAGAGATGCCACAGATGATTTTCGTGAAGAGCTGGGAAGAGGTGCTTTCGGCACTGTATACAAAGGGGTCATTTCTTCTTCAAGTTCAAGAAAAGAAGTAGCAGTCAAGAAGCTAGACAAGTTGATACAAGAAGGGGAAAAAGAATTCACAACGGAGGCAATTGCAATAGCCAAGACCCATCACAAAAACCTAGTCCGACTGCTTGGATTCTGTGATGAAGGGCCACACAGGCTATTGGTTTACGAGTACATGAGTAATGGCACGTTGGCAGGCTTTGTTTTCAGAATTTCAAAGCCTGACTGGAACAAACGGATCCAAATGGCAGTTGGGATTGCAAGAGGACTCATGTACTTACACGAGGAGTGCAGCACACAAATCATCCACTGTGACATCAAGCCTCAAAACATTCTGCTTGATGACTCATTCACGACAAGGATTTCCGACTTTGGATTAGCAAAGCTTCTGATGGGAGATGAAACCCGGACTCAAACAGCAATTAGAGGGACCAAAGGATACGTTGCACCTGAATGGTTCAGAAGTAAACCTATTACAGCAAAAGTGGACGTTTATAGTTACGGGGTCATGTTACTCGAGATCATTTGTTGTAGGAAGAATGTTGAACAGGAAAGGGAGAATGAAGAGGACATAATACTGACTGATTTTGTATACGATTACTACAAATGTAGAAGGTTGGCGATACTTGTGGAGAACGATGAAGAGGCGAGAAATGACATGAAAAGGGTGGAGAGGCTAGTGATGGTGGCGATTTGGTGCATTCACGAGGATCCATCTTTACGGCCCTCCATGAAGACCGTTCTACAAATGCTTGAAGGAGTCGTTGAAGTTTCAGTTCCCCCATCTCCTTATCCCTTCAGCTCAATTTTATTGAATCTACCATCTAGTATGTGAGAATACAGTGGTCTGTAGCT
This sequence comes from Rhododendron vialii, assembly GCF_030253575.1. Classification (NCBI taxonomy): domain Eukaryota; kingdom Viridiplantae; phylum Streptophyta; class Magnoliopsida; order Ericales; family Ericaceae; genus Rhododendron; species Rhododendron vialii. Next base: position 5,964,254 of record NC_080563.1, on the reverse strand, counting down.
ATGTTAGCCAGAATGCGGGTTATGAGGATCAAGAAGCGGAACAGGGACGTGCCTCGTGTCCTGAATAAATTTTGCGGGTTACAAAATTTGTATGCAATTGTTTTAAGCTATAAAACATCCTTTAATACCCGAATGTTGTTTTCCAGATTAGTGGCACCATGATGGTAATTCATATTGAATTACAGCATGAACTTTTATTCAGTATGGCATTGCCATTTTTACCCTGAAAAGGATGAAAATGCTACATACCAGTATCAAAAAGCATATAACCCAAAAGAGAAGTGCTACAATACACACCCTTTATTTGGGTGTGTATCATATGCACCTTTTTTTATTACCATTAGATATTTGAGAAATGATCTGGACCCTTTAAAATGTTACGATAGGTTAATAACAAAAAACTTGTTACCAGTGCAACAGGTAAACCTTGTAAATTAACCAAAAATGGAAAGAAAATCCCGTCTCTCGCTTTGTTCCCAACCAGTGTAACTCTTTCTTTTCCTTCGACGAAACCAGACCTATTAGTCCGCCGTTCGCCCTCCCTCATCCCAGTTCGTCAGTCGTGGTCACTCCTCCTTGTCCATCACTCGCCGCTTCTCTCAGGTATGAATATAGTCTCTCTCTCTCTCTCTCTCTCTCTCTCTCTCTCTCTCTCTCTCTCTCTCTCTCTCTCTCTCTCTACACATACATATACATGTGTGTGTATACGCGTGTATCTGTGCATGTATTCAGAGATTTGAACGTATATTTGTTTGTGACGGAAGCCTAAACAGATTATGGGCTACTGAATGTGTGTGTATACGTGTATATCTGTACATGGATTCAGTGATTTGGGTATAAATTTGTTTATGAAAGAAGGTTAAATAGATTTTGGAAGGTTCTAGTTGTCGGGTTACTGAATGCATAGAAGTTACATGTAATGCTCACAAACTATTCGATAAAATGCCAATTAGATTGACTGAGTATTGTGAAATAATAATTGTAGAGTTCAAAATGAACAAAATAATAGTAGTAAATTAAAAGTGAGGATTATTTGCATATAATTGTCTTCATTCAGTGTTTGCATTAATTCCTGAAAAAAAGAAGGTTTGGTTAGTTGTAAAATTGCTGGAGTTACAATTGACTGACTTTTTTGTGTTTGACATAATGCTTCTTTCAATTTTGATATTCATTCAAGCACCAAACGCACACGTGAAAACCAAATACATGTAATACATGATGGTGGTATTACTTTGGTCTATTTGGTGTCTAACCTTTTATTGGTATGTTTAAGAGGAACCAATCAAGTTGCTGCTCTATAATAGAAAACCCAAAGGGCAATAGAGTTACTGAAGTCAAATTCAATTTGTTTCAATTGGTATAGATCATGGTTAGGATAAAATTATTTGAACTGCAATAGATGAGAAACTCTCCCCCACCCGAATCATCAAAAAAGTAACCATTCTAAACATTGTCACTTGTGGGTTTTTTTTGTTTAGGTTTGATGGATCAATCCTCAAGTCGTACGAGCAAAGCTGTCAATGTGCAAAATGATATGAATAAATTTCCTGAAGAAGAAGATGATCTAGGAGACTCAATTGAAGATGGTTGTGTTTAGATTCCCAAATAGGATTAGAAGGTTTGAATATGCTCACTGCAAGGGATGTTTTCAAAATGAAGTTTGATTCTGAGGAAAATGCGCATGCTTTTTACAATGCCTATGCTAAGGTAATGGGGTTTAGCATCCGAAAGGATAGAAAAAAGGTATGTAGGGAGAATGTGGTGGTGAGTAGAAAATGGGTATGCTCTAGGCAAGGAGTACGTGCAAAGAAATACTTGGAGCATGTTGATAGATTGAGAGCACCAAGGGCAGAAACTAGGGTTGGATGTAAACCTGTCTTTCGTGTGCGCTATGATGTGAAAATGAGAGAATATATAGTGACTCACTTTGTAAGCAAACACAACCATCCCTTGGTCGCACCCCACTGTGTCCCTTTTCTTTGGTCACATAGGTCTGTAACAAGTGCTGACAAAGCCCAAACAAAAGCTATGCGTAATGTCGGCATTAGCACTGGCCAGATAATGGACCTTATGACCATTCAGTCTGGTGGTTTCGATAAGGTGGGTTTTGTTCGAAAAGATTTGCATAATACTGTTCAAGCTGACCGAAAAGTAGAACTGAAAATAAGTGGAGAGTTGAGTTTCATCCATTCGATGGCAGCATAAAATGCCCTTGCATGAAACTTGAGTCATTTGGGATACCTTGTTGCCACATAATTACTGTCATGAAATTTCAACAACTTGTATCTATCCCTATGAGTTGTGTGGTTCAGAGGTGGACTAGGAGTGCTAGGTCAAGCAATCCACAACCTAGTCTCACCAAAATTCCTAACCTACTGACACAAACCACACGATATGGCATATTGAGCTCATCATTCAATTTATTGTCCTATTATGCGTCGCACACAGACAAAGATTTTATGGAGGCGAGGGAAGCAGGTTTCCAAATGATGTCTGAGATGAAGAAGCGCTGGGAAATGAGAAATGCGGATAAGGGTGAGGAAAAAAATAGTGCCACCAAACTATTTGGGATTCGGGACCCCAAGGTAGTCAACACAAAAGGCAATCCTGGGGGACCATCTTCTGCCAGTAAACTCCCCACAGCAAGAAAATGTGGGAACTGCAGGTGTGGTGTTTTAGTAGCAAAGATTATGATGCTTTATGTCACTACTTGAGCAGGTTTTTTATTTTATTTTATAGCTTCACTACTTCTAAGTGCAAAGCTCTTTGTTTGGTAACGCAGGAGCATTGGCCACACGAAGCGAACTTGTAAAAAAGTAAAAGCAAAGGAGAGAGAGGGTTGCGAAGAGCACTTTTCTGCATTCACAAATCCAGAGTTCTTCCCCCATCAGGATGAAGACGGACGTTGACAAAACAGGGCAGGGAACTAGCAATGCATAAGTCCAGTAGTCGTTGATCTAAGTTGGTTTGAATTGGAGGAACTTTAGGCAAAATTTTAGGGAACTAAGCCTGGGGGATTTGATTGCACAATGAGCAGCTCTTCCTGTCATGAACAAGATCTAAAGCAAATTTAGAGTCTTCTTTCTGTCATGTTTTTTTTTTTGTTTTCTGGGTTCTGATTCCCGAAAACGTTGTATATTTTTGCTTGACAGAATCGTATGTGAAAAATGATGGAAAATCTTGGAGTGCTTTCAAACATTTCAATTTATCTAATTTCAGAAACGAAAAATTATTGCTTTGCACTTGGACCAATCCCGGCAATAATCACCAGTTCATGACACATCCAATATAGTTGGGCTAACTACAGACATAAACGTTTTGGCCTGTAAACAAATCACAATGAACTTGGAGCACCACGTGCCAATGCCATCCAGCAATTAACTACCAAAAAACATAACTGACCATTTACAATTTAAGTTTTTGCTACATAACATTCTGACATTGTGCATAACGAATGGTCCCTCGTAGATGTCTTCGCCAAACAACCTCGTAGATGTCTTTGCCAAACAAACATTGAACTTCACTCCAGAATTAAATTGTCCCTGCCCAAAATTATATATTGTTAGTGTGCTTACATTATCGGGACTAAGGAATATAATGTGGAGGATACCCACCTTAGCTTATAATGTGGAATATAATGTGAAAAATTAGGCCCTATTTTATTTTTGAGAATTAATTTATGTTAAAAATAATTATTTTATTTTTTTAAAAATTTGAAGCTAAAATTATTTCAAGTGAAAATAATTTACTTCTTTAAAATAGGTTCTCGATAATTACTAAAGGAAAAAAATATTATCATTATCATAATCTAATAAAAAGTCAAGGCATTTTTTACACAATTTTTAAAGTGTTTCATATTTGTAGCCATTTTTTTTGAATTTTTTTGAAATATTATGATGTTTAATATTTTTCACAATATTTTTAATTGCATAGTAAACTTTCACATAAATAGTCTAACTAAAAGGAATAGCGAAGTCGATCATCTGTATTAATAAGTAGGAAACACTAACAAAAAAGTTAATATGGGTGATCAAAAGAGTGATGGTGACGAGATAAATTTACCAATACATTTTAGGTTATGTGTAAAAGACAATAATATTTAGGCCGTGCTATTTATTTTTTGGTCAATAGACGTACTACTAGTGTAGGAAACACTAACAAAAAAGTTAATATGGGTGATCAAAAGAGTGATGGTGACGAGATAAATTTACCAATACATTTTAGGTTATGTGTAAAAGACAATAATATTTAGGCCGTGCTATTTATTTTTTGGTCAATAGACGTACTACTAGTGTTTTGTGAATTAGTGCAAGCATCCGAATTACAAATAACTAATACTCGTATTTGATAATGTAATCGATTACAAGAGTTATCAATACCAATCAATTACGTAATTGAAACCGCAGAGAAATATAATCTATCATGTAATCAGTTATTTGTGTTATTCAAAACAATTGATTTTTCAATCTATTGCAATGTCGTTTTTAACTTATTTCGCAATTGATTAGAGAACTTATTGAGGCCCATCAATTAGCAAATTGATTGAGTAATAGACTTCACATTGTTATCCAATCGTACTCAATTCAATTACAAAATTGATTAGATTGTCTAATCGATTACATAATTGAACATAATAGAATTGATTACATATTCGATTATGATGTCCAATCGAATATGTAATCAATTACTATATATTTGATTATAATGTCTAATCAATTGAAAAATCAATTATAAAGTCTAATCGATTATGGAATTGAACATTCACATAATAGATTACATATTTGATTAACTACCGTTAAAAAAAAAATTTGATTGAGTAATTGATTGCACAATTGATTTTAGAAAAGTTATGAAATAGACTAAAATGTTACGATTCCGTAGTGAAAATGTTACGAACTGAAAATGTTACGATTCTAAAAATGTTACGAATCTGTTGCTAAAAAGTTACGATTCATTCGTAAAAGTTACGATATACACTAAAAGGTTATGAATCAAAAGTTAAAAATTTTTGGTATAAAAGTTACGATAGGCCTAAAATGTTATGAATGACCGGTTCAGCAGGTAATTTTTAATGAGGTGGCACAATATGGACCACACAATAGGTGCATATGATATGCACCTTAAAGAGGTGTGTATTGAAGATTTCTCCAACCCAAAATTAATTAACAATGAGAGGAGAGGCCAGGCTCACGAAAATCCCATAAAACGTTAGAGGGCATTGGTATCCCAAACACGTTATTTTTTTATCGGCATTATCCCAAACACGTTAGAGAGTATTTGTTTTGTTTGGGTGGTTGGAGAGGGTGGTGGTAAGTGGTGGAGAACTGGAGATGTGTTCAAAGGCATTGTGAGTTGGGAACTGGAGAAAGTTTTGATTAAAACAAAAAACAAGGTTCAAGTTTGTGATCATTAGCGTTGCAAACGAACCGAGCTGCTCACTCGTTGGTTGACTCATTAAGGCTCGACTTGACTCAATTCGACTTGTTTATTAAACGAGCCGAGTTCAATACTCAAAAGCTCGGCTTGTTTCTATAGATTTGGCTCATTCAAAGAGGCACGTTAGGTAAATTAGCCAAGCTCGGCTCGTTAAGGGCTCTGCTCATTTAAAAACAAGTCGATCTCAAGTTTTAGGCTCCTTTATTAAACGAGCCAAGCTTGAACACGACAACGTTCAGCTCGACTTGGCTTGTTTGCACCCCTACGGCCACCAAAATAAAGTTTGCAGCCTCATGGATCGAGGTTGCGGCCAGAGGGATAAGTTTGCAGCGGCAACGAAAATCATTTTTCTTCTAAATTAGAGTAGCATCATTCTTTTTCCTTTTGTAAAACCAAACAAGGATACAATTTTGGTCGAAAATTCTCTCTCTTTCCCTTTCCCTTCCCCTTTCCCTACACGGGTGCCATCAAAATGCTACGAAATTGTATGACTCGCTCATAAAGTGCAACATGTGTGGTGCTTTCAGTTGAGCATGCGTACCATGTTAACAGGACCAGGATCAGAAATTCAGTTGTCACCGTTTTTTCCCCGGCAAATTAGTGTTTTTTGAAATCCTCCCCTGCTTTTGGTGAACTCATCTGTCTCTTCACCTTGATATAGAATTCTCCAATTCAAAACATTGGGAAGGTCGCTCGTGGAAGCTGCATCGGATGGAAGAGAACGCCAATGTCGAAATTGAGCAGGCGAACATATCCATATAATCCCTTTTTTTTTTTGGAAAGGGAGGGGAAAATTATAACTTGCACCGTACCACCAGTAATACCAATGAATGAAACAAAACTTCATTCTCCGACCATTGGATTTTTGAAACTTCGGATCAATCTTTTTAGGTTAACATTTAGTCACATAATCCTTCAAAATAGTCTACGATAGTGCTCTCAATCCTGACACGGTAGCACCATGCTCGTGCCCTCAATTTTCGCTCTCGTCAATTTTATTATGGATAGTTTAAGGTGTGTTTCAAAGATGCTTTCACGCTCACGCAAACGAATTAGGTGACTTCCAGTTGACATGTATCACTCCAGACAAGCTGATCGTACAAATTATGCATCGATAGCTCGTTTGAGAATAGATTTTTGTTGATTTTTTTTTTTTTTTTGAAAATTTTGATTTTCACACTTCCTTTTTTATTAACACTAAAAAACAAAAAAGCAAGTGTGGATATCAAAAAAGAAAATATGAAAATCAATTCCCTATTCTCTTGAACTTTCAATATCGAGTATATTTGGAAAGTTGGATTTTTTTTTTTTTTTTTTTGAAAGGCTTGGAAAGTTGGTTTGCACTGCCAGGTTTAGCATAGATCAATTGTATATGACCAAAAAAGTGAAAAACAGTTTTTTCCATCTCTTTCTATTGGAGCACAAATCACAACCTGTAAAGTGGAGGCTAGTAAGGAAAATCAAACCAATCAATTGGTGGAAAATCTGGGTAATCAATCTTCACTTATCTATGGAAGGTCAGAATCTCCACCTATGGATGGGACATGATTCATGGTGTAGGATTAAAGGAAATCAATCCCTGTAATTGTGTATTTTTGTCACCAAATAATACTGAAAACGAACAAAAAAAGGACAGAGAAACAAATGCAGGTGTAAAGAATTTTTCCCCTGCTGACCAAGAAGGTTAAAAAGTTAAAAAAAATACCGATATCATTTCTTTAAGGAAAATTCTAAAATTAACTCAATGGACTCACAATAGTAAGTGTGTAAATGTGTATTAAAGGGTGTATAAAGTACACGAAAATATGTATTTTCCTTGTCTTCTAATGTGTTTATCATCAGCTCAATGAACTGATAATAGCAAAACCGTTTCTTCAAATGCTTGGGAGAAAAAGGGCTCCTTGAAGGGAAATATATCTATTTCCATGAGACTTTTCTTAGACTATTTTCCTCTGTATCTGGAAGTGTCTTGGACTATGGAGGGGGAGGAAACGATTATTGGAAGCAAGGATGGAACCAGGGGGGTCTAGTGGCGACGGCCGCCACGACAAGAATTTTAGAAAACGCAATTATTATATGTGAAATAAAAAATTTATCCCCAACTTATATAGTCTCACCATTGCTAGATTTTTTTCCTTATTTTTTATTATATACTAGTTATAAATCTTCTATTTTCTTTTTCAAGAAAGAAGACCCAAAAAAGTATTCTAAAACTAAATTCAATGGGCCAAAGTGAAATAATATAAATGATAATGTGTAATTAAGAAAAAAAAACTCCATATTAATTCTAACTCTAAAATGACTTAACCTAAAAAATTAAGGGAATTTAATTATAATGCAACTCCCCAAATTTATAATGCCATTCCCAAAAGGGAGTGCGGTTATCATTTTGGAAAATCCATATAGGGATATGGGGAGTGACATAAAATTGAGGAGTGAAATTATCTTTGTGCATACCGATAGTCTGGACTATCAATAAAGGAAGCATGGTAATGTGCACATAAATTAAATTGGGTCTTTACGCCTCCCCTCTTTGATATCATTTGACTTTGATTTGGGGGGTATGGTTCCGCAGCAAAACATGTATATGGGAGCTACTGTTTAAGTAGTATTTTGAGATCAGCTACTTTGTACATATTACCAAAAGTTAAGTCTATCTCCAATCCTCCACCGCTCATACCCCCAATGATTGAGGACTACATGGGTTCTGTTGTTATTGTTATCGATGCCCAAATTAAAATTAGACTTTTTTCATACTCTGTGCAAATAAAAAACATCATTTACTATAGTTTTTATTATGTTATTTTAATTTTTTTTTGGAGCCGATGACTATTAATATTGCAATGCATCTTTTTATTTTTTTAGTATACATTTCGCCACTGCTAGGGTAAAATCATGTTCCGTCCCTAATTGGAAGCCAAGTTGAAGATGACCATAGACCAAAGAATGGCGTCCATTGCTTGCAACTCTGAATCACCCCATCCTACACGTAAGCATGTGAAACGGCTGTAGGAACGACTATGAACACGAGCAAGCTAAGCCCGGACATTCTGCATTACCGGTGAGTAGCTAGCTATGTGACTGTTGAGAAGTCAAAAGGACCTAAGCACCAACTCGTCACGCTATTCCTTACCTAATTGACTAGTCGTAACAGAAAGAAGCCAACTTGATCTACCTTGATTTAAAGTTAGTGGAGACAAAGTCAGTCAAAAGACTCGAAACCATCCCTTTGTTATGGCTCTTATTTGTTAAGATCACCGTATCAAAGTGCTGATCTATTCTGAGACTACTAGTATTAGTTCTATAGAAGGAAAATGAGCTTTTGTGTAGTATGTCTAAGAATAATCTGTCTGCCTACGGAGAGGGGGGGTTTCTGGCACTCGAACCCGGAAAATGCCACAGGCACATCATTTAGGCACACCTCAGCCACATCAGCTGAGGTGGCAGCTGAGCCCATTTAAAAAAAAAAAAAAAAACTCAACTCAAAATTAAAATCGGCTCCTCCCTCACGTCAAATAACAACTTAGAAAGATAAAGAGGACGGCAACCACCACCAAACCCCAACCGGCCAACACCACCATAACCGGCGACCTCTGCCACCATCAGCGCCGCCCCTTCACGACGGCGAGAAACCTCTGCTAGTGCCCGTTTGAAATTGAATTCGGTGCTTAAACGAATTAGGGCTCGGAACAACAAAGTCAATGGCGTTCTCCGCCTCCTCCTGTTCTTCTTCTACACCTTTGCTCCATTGGCCTTCTACGTCAAAATCAATGGCTTAAACGAATTAGGGCTCGGTCTGAGCCCGACGGCAAAATCACTAGCATTCTCTTTGGTGATTTCAACCCCTGTTTCATTGGCCTTCTACATCACGGATATATAGATATAGTTGGAAAAATTAGTCTTTGGGTTTTAATTTGCCAATATTTCCATGTTTCTCTAAATCTCTCCGATTGTTAAGGAAAAGCTGAGTATAAGTGTGTCTTTGTTGTTCATTTGGGTAGATGTTCAGTGTTGGAGTGGGAAAGCAAGTGTCTTTTGCTCGATGTCGGTGGTGGTGATGGCAGTGGAGGTCGCCGGTGGTTATGGTGTTGGCCGGTTGGGGTTTGGTGGTGGTCGCCGTCCTCCTTCTCTTTCTACGTTGTGTTTAGGCGTGGGGGAGAAGAGCGGATTTCAATTTTGAGTTGGGTTTTTTTTTTTTTTTTAGTAGGCTCAGCTACCACCTCAGCTGATGTGGTTGGGGTGTGGTAAAAAATGATGTGCCTGTAGCACTTCCGTTCCAGAAACACAATAAGAACTTATTTTTTGTGTAATAAGAAGGCTTGTTCCGAAAAATAAAAAGGCTGATACTTATTTTGGAAGAATTTATATAGATACCGACCGGCCGGGGAGAGAAATCATACCGGCGGCCGCGCCGGACCGTCTCCGGCCACTAGACGGCCGATCCGAGCCGTCCAAAAATTCTAAAAAAAAAAAACGAGGGGCCTTTCGTGAGTATCAACAGCATCCGAGGTGTGTAGGGTGCTTGATCTGAGCACCCCTTTTCCGTGTAGGGTGCTTGATCATATATACAAGGAAAATGAGTGCTCGGATCGAGTACCCTACACATCTCGGATGCCATTGATTCCCAAATGCGCCCCTTCGTTTTTTTTTTTAGAATTTTTGGACGGCTCGGATCTGCCGTCCGGTGGCCGCCGGTACAATTTCCCTCCGCCGGCGCCCATTATCATAGCAACAGTCTTATTTTTTGTATAAGGCAACTTCAAACTCAAAAATTACGTGTTTACGCAAATAATTTTCCTACCACTATAGATCTTGTTTGATAGATCTCATTGAGATCTTTAATATGGTGCAAAAAAATTGAACTTTTTTTTTTCATTTGCATTATTTTTGAGTTTGAAAATGTGAAAGGAACTTTTTATTTTAATTTTGTGGAATGACCCTTCTTATTTTTGAATGAGAAGTGGCAAAATAAGTACTTATTTTTTAAGAAGGTTTCCAAAACGGAGCCTCAAACAACTAACTGCATTTGGTTTCCAACTTCACCATGTTTCAAATGCTGGCAATGTAAAGTTCAAATCAATTGTGACTTTTGCCAACATTTTATGACTTTTCTTCAACAATCAGAAGTCAAACACGTGATGAGGCGATTCAACAATCATCAGTCAAGCTACAGTCCTTTCTAATTTACAGTCTTCCTCCGGAGATGGAAACCTAATAATATATGAAACTTCAGTACTGAGTAATACACTGCCCCGTTTAGTTTTCTTTTCCTTTCTCCTGTGGGCAATGAAAGCAGTGCAAAAAATTTCCAAGTTTTTCAAAGGCCAAGTAGAGAGCAATAGACTTGGAACCAACACGCAAAGTATAGAGAAATAGACTTAATTGGAACCTACACCAAGATAATGTGTGTGTGTGTGTGTGTGTGTGAGAGAGAGAGAGAGAGAGAGAGCTATGATTCTTGCTAACAACTCCTTGGCAATGGACACAACGGGTGTAATATTTGGAAAAACACAAACAAAACTGTTAAAACATCCAACTCAAAATCAATTGACAATAAGAGAAGAGGCTGCCCAGGTTCATATATTATTTTGGCAGGAAATAATTAACCGATGTGAGCTAAACTTCAACACTCTCCCGCACGTGCAACCCCTGACTCACACGTGGAGAGGTAAACACATATATTATTTTTGGAGGAAATAATTAACCAATATGAGCTAAACTTCAACACTCCCCTGCACGTGCAACCTCCGACTCGCACGTGGAGAGGTAAACAAACAATCCATAACACTTGAATCACAACAAACAACACTTATGGCACAAACAAAGGTGAACAAGTTCTCCGAAATCCTAGTTCTGGTACCATGTTAAAGCATCCAATTAAAAAAATCAATTAGCAATGAGAGAAGAGGCCGCCCAAGTTCATATACTAGTTTTGGAGGAGATAATTAACCGATGTGGGATAAACTTCAACAAAAACCGAGAACAAGAGAGAGAAATGAATGAATTAAGAAGAAAGAGAAGCTTCAATTCTCATTTCATCTGAATCTTGATTACAACTGAATGTCCCCCTTCTCTCTATATACAGACTTAGCTCAGTAACCGTCTCCAAATTACAAGGAAAATGAAACTCAAATGAATCCCCATTATTACCAAATTACGCCAACTAGAACTCTGACTGATTCTAACTAAACCAACCAACTCACCAGTTAACTGCTACTTACTGAGTCTAATGAGTCTTTCTTACATACTACAAATTGGGCTTCCTCCCTTGTCTTTATGTCCAATTTCCACATTCAAACGCACGCTACTTTTGCCCAAATTATAAACAACTCCAAAAACAAATTCCATCTTTCATATTTAAACTGCTGATTCTAATTCTTGTGCAAGCACCCCAATCTATACCAATGGCCTTTTGCAAAGCAAATCTTCTATATCTCTGCCTCTTTCTTATTTCCATTTCACCAAACTTGGTAAATGCCCGAGCAGATAATAGGGTCGCTCTAGGATCATCCCTCCTTGCTTCTGATAACTCTTCTTCGTGGCAATCGCCATCAGGTGACTTTGCCTTTGGATTTCGCCTACTTGACAATCAAAATCTCTTCTTGCTTGCCATTTGGTTTGACAAAATACCCGACAAAACCATAGTTTGGTATGCAAATGGAGATAATCCTGCACCAAAAGGATCAAAACTTGAGCTCACCAATGATGGCCAGTTCACATTAAACAACCCACAAGGCCAAGTCATCTGGAAAGCCGACTCTGTCGGAAATGGAGTCGCGTATGCTTCTATGCTCGACACAGGCAACTTCATTCTTGCAAATGGGGAGTCTCTTTATCTATGGGAGAGCTTCAAACATCCGTCCGACACCATCTTGCCTAGTCAAGTATTGGAAGCAGGCAAGCACAACGAATCTCACAGACTCGTAAGCTGCACCAAAAAATTTGTAGCCTATTTTTAGCTATAGATTTCAGAATTTTTGTCTCATGAAAGCTTCAAGATGACTGCATATCAGATTCAAATCTCATTGAGAACTATAGTAAGTTAGCGTCGCTATAAATTCATTTTTTTTGAATTAAAAGCCTCTCCATGACCTCTTCTAAAACCGATACGCTAACTCTTGCTTTCTTTGGTCCTACTTGTGATGCAACGCCCCTTTTTTTATTTCATTAGTCTTCCGCGAGTATGTCATGCTTCTCTAAAGCAATTCAGGATGTTTACATCTATTAGCACAAATAATTAGCTGCGCTTTATCTGATGTTATTTATCATAGGTAATGATTGCGCACACAGGACCGATCATTTTTCTCTCTCATGTTTTCCGTTGGTCAACAACCAACAAAAGTTCTCTATATATATTTTTACTATACTTAGTGAGTCTCTAAAAAGTTAAATATATTCGATTCTAGTCTCTTTAAAATTCAAGTAATTGTACCTTAATCCGTGAATTTTTCCTCATTTCTTGTTAACACAGCCAAATATAAGTGCTTGAGACCAAAAGAACAAACCGAATACCCTTTTTCACACAATGATTTATTCAGCAAAGCAAAAAACACATGGTGAGAGAAAAATTACTTCTCTAGTTTGTCTCCCCTTCAATAAAGATCCCGGCTTCGTCCATGCACATGCTACCTTCATAACTCTAACTGATTTCACTAATATAGGACTGGATTGAATGTTACTTCTTGCTTTTATGATTGTGTTTATTCTGTGAAAATTCCTCTAACAGGTGCAAAGCTGTACTCGAGACAAACAGATTACAACTACTCAAAAGGAAGGTTCCAGCTTCGGTTCCTTCCCACGGGTGATCTCGTGCTTAACACCATTGCTCTCCCAACAGATTTTGCATACGGTAATTACTATCACAGCAACACTTCCGATGGTCTAAACGGCATGAATTCCGGGTACAAGGTAGTCTTTAACGAGTCGGGCTATCTTTATGTCATTAGAAGGAATGGGAATGAAGTGAACCTCACATTCGGAAATATTGCTTCAACCGGAGATTTCTACCACCGAGCAACACTTGATTTTGATGGGATCTTCACCCTATACGCCCACCCCAAGGCTCCAAGGAATGGGACTTGGGTCCAGCCGTGGTTTAGCGTTTGGTATGAGCCCAAAGACATCTGTGCTGATATGACAGGAGATGAAGGAGAGGGGGCTTGTGGGTACAATAGTATTTGCATACTTGACTCCTTCGGAAGGCCCACTTGTGAATGCCTCCCTGGATTCTCCCTTGAGGACCCTAACAACAAGTTAAGTGGCTGCAAACAAGATAAGGTTAGAAAATGCGAGCCAGGTGGTTCAAATCCAAAGCAATTGTTTGAGATTCATGAGCTACCTAATACATTTTGGCCTTTTTCTTCAAACTATGAGAGGTTCCCATTATCAAGTGAAGATGAATGCAGCAGATCTTGCTTCACTGATTGTAACTGTGTGGTGGCTACAATCAGAGATGGAACTTGTTGGAAGAAGAAATTGCCATTGTCCAAAGGAAGGTTGGAGCGGAACACCTACGGAAAGGCTCTAGTCAAAGTTCCAAAGTCTGATGATTCTTCCGAATTCCCACTTTCTCCGAATAAAGATGAAGGGAAGAAAGATCAAACTCCGATACTGGTAGTATCGATTCTCTTAGGTGGTTCCATGATGATAAACTTGATATTTGTGGCAGCGATTTCTGTAATAATGTTCTGTTCATACCAGAAAAAACAGAAACCAACTCGAGAATCAAGTTTATTGGAAACCAATATTAGGTCTTTCACGTATAAGGACCTCAGAGATGCCACAGATGATTTTCGTGAAGAGCTGGGAAGAGGTGCTTTCGGCACTGTATACAAAGGGGTCATTTCTTCTTCAAGTTCAAGAAGAGAAGTAGCAGTCAAGAAGCTAGACAAGTTGATACAAGAAGGGGAAAAAGAATTCACAACGGAGGCAATTGCAATAGCCAAGACCCATCACAAAAACCTAGTCCGACTGCTTGGATTTTGCGATGAAGGGCCACACAGGCTATTGGTTTACGAATACATGAGTAATGGCACGTTGGCAAGCTTTGTTTTCAGAATTTCGAAGCCTGACTGGAACATACGGATCCAAATGGCAGTTGGGATTGCAAGGGGACTCATGTACTTACACGAGGAGTGCAGCACACAAATCATCCACTGTGATATAAAGCCTCAAAACATTCTGCTTGATGATTCATTCACGACAAGAATTTCAGACTTTGGATTAGCAAAGCTTCTGATGGGAGATGAAACTCGGACTCAAACGGCCATTAGAGGGACCAAAGGATACGTTGCCCCAGAATGGTTCAGAAGTAAACATATTACGGCAAAAGTGGACGTTTATAGCTATGGGGTCATGTTACTCGAGATCATTTGTTGTAGGAAGAATGTTGAATTGGAAAGGGAGAATGAAGAGGACATAATTCTGACTGATGTGGTATACGATTACTACAAACATAGAAGGTTGGCAATTCTGGTGGAGAATGATGAAGAGGCGAGAAACGACATGAAAAGGGTGGAGAGGATAGTGATGGTGGCGATTTGGTGCATCCAAGAGGATCCGTCTTTACGGCCCACCATGAAGACGGTTCTACAAATGCTCGAAGGAGTTGTTGAAGTTTCAGTGCCCCCATCTCCTTATCCCTTCAGCTCAATTTGTTGAATCTACCATTTATGTGAGAATACAATCGACTGTAGCTATGTTACCCAGAAAGCGGATTATGAGGATCGAAGAATGGAACAGGAACGTGCCTCATGTCCTGAATTAAGCATGATAAGGCTTTTGTAGAGCAGAAAATTTGAATGTCATTCTTGTAATCTGTAAAACACACTTTTAATACCAGAATATAGTTTTTCATGTTAGTGGCACCAAGACAATGCACATCATCAACCAGTACTTTCAAAAGCGAGGCATGTCAGAAACAAATCATATATAACAAGTGGCACAATGATGGTAATTCATTTTGAATTTCAATATGGACCATTATACAGTATGGCATTGCCATTTTTACAAAAGGGTGAAAAATGCTATACACCCCAAAAATATTTGACTACAAGTGTGGAGGCTCACGAAAATTCCATAATGCATTTGACTTTCTGGTTTGGGTGGTTGCGGAGGGTGGTGGTAAGTGGTGGACTATGAAGCACCGACACCTCTAGAGGTCGAAGTGTCGGACACGGGGACACGGTGGGGACACCTCGGGGACACGTATGGGACACGCCACATGGCGTGTCCCTAGGGCTGCAAACGATCCGAGCCGCTCGCGAGCGGCTCGGAGCTCGGCTCGATAACGGCTCGGCTCGGCTCGGTTCAAGACAAAAACGAGCCGAGCTCGAGCTCGAGTCCTGGGCTCGTTTCATAAACGAGCCGAGCTCGAGCTAGTCGAAACTCGGCTCGAATTGGCTCGCGAGCTCGATTATATAATATATTTATATATATATTTATATATTTTTTTTTTTACATATTTATATTTATTTATATATATATTTATATATATTTGTTTCATAAACGAGCCGAACGAGCCGAGCTCGAGCTCCGTAAATACCTATCGAGCCGAGCTCGAGCTCGAGTTCTGCAGCTCGTCACGAGCTCGAGCCAACTAAATTTTTGCCGAGCCGAGCTCGAACACTCTAAAACTCGGCTCGGCTCGGCTCGATTGCAGCCCTACGTGTCCCATAATTTAATGTAAATTTTTTAGGGCGACACGGTTGGGGGCACTGCAGGGGCCAAATTGTAATTTTGAAGGGCCAAACTGTATTTTTTAAAAAAATTGGGGGTCAAACTGTAATTTTAAAAAATTTGAGGCCAAATTGTAAATTTTAAAATTTCTGGGTGTCAGACTATAATTATTTATTTATTTATTTAAATAAATATATATACACGTGCCGTGTCCGTATCCCTATTTTTTTAGAATTCTCGTGTCCCCGTATCGGTATCCGTGTCAGTGTCGGTGTCGGTAGCCATGTTCATGCATCATAGGTGGTGGAGAACCGGAGATGTGTTTAAGGATGCGAACTAAAACAATTTCTCCCCAAGAGTTGAGTTAAAAAGCTTGGTTAAGTCTAATCATGACCAAGTACCACTCAGGCGATTCCAGTACCACTCAGGCGATCTGCAATAATAGACTAACACTAAAAATCATTCCCTGTCAAACACTCAATGATTCATCTTTTTGCCTAGAAAGAACGAATAAGGAATATGCAGGCAACCGTAAGAAGGAAAGACAAGACGTAAAGAAGTAGTCGATGTGATATCATCCATTCACTTCCTCATAACTAACAGTTCAATCATCACAAGAAAGAAGACCAAAGTAGACGATTTTATTCATCCACATTCCACACAAAGAATGTTCAATCTTCTAACATGGTACAATCTCCTGCAATCTTTCTTGAGTCAATGAATCATGTGGAAATTGGAATGTTCTTGGACAACACAGGAAAACAAAATGGTACTTTTACCGGTTAGGAAGATACTAATTAAGCCAAGGAGAGCACTGGCGATTCCACTAAAGAAACAATCAGCAAATACAACTCTGTGAACAGCCACCACTTGATCATCTGAAAATGGATTCATCTAATCAGAAAAAAGATATGTTATATCAAAAACATCAAAAAAAAGATCCTCTAAAGAACTTGAAGTGGGTATTTCAAATCTGTATCAAAAACAACAAAAGAACAAATGAAGCCTCTAGAACAAATTGAGTGCATGAAATGGGTATTATCCTCTAAAGAATTATCGCGAGAAAAATATCAATAATAAGGAAATCGAAACTTAAGGAGTTACCTATTCAAAGATAACTACAGCAATTTGTAATAACAGTTGTTTCCATAGAGGAGAATTTTGAAGCCTTTGCCACAGGGACACTTGATGTGTATGATTAACACCTTCCCACTTGTCTCCACACTCACAGCTTCTTCACTTTCATTCTCGGGCTCCTGATCCTGCACCAAGAAAATTACTCAAATTAAACTAACCAATAAAGAAACCAAATACCCAATACTTGGATAGAATAATCTCAACAAATAGACCTTGAAGATTCGCATTCCACATATTGCAAATGTGTAATGGTATCGGGAAACGTAACGGTATTTGTGATACGCCGTCTATCATGTATTCATGTATCAGTCGATGCATAAACAAATAGCCGATACGATGGAGTAACCCTGATGTCTATAATAAATGAGTGTTGCTATATGTACCGACCACGGGGAGAGAAAACGTACCGACGGCCGCCGGCGGGCCGTCTCCGGCCACCGGACGGCCGATCCGAGCCGTTCAAAAATTCTAAAAAATAAAACCGAGGGGGTCAACGCGGGAATCAAGGGCATCCGAGGTGTTTAGGGTGCTTGATCAAAGCACCCTTTTTTCGTGTATATATGTACACATACATATATACACGAAAAAAGGGTGCTTTGATCAAGCACCCTAAACACCTCGGATGCCCTTGATTCCCGCGTTGACCCCCTCGGTTTTATTTTTTAGAATTTTTGAACGGCTCGGATCGGCCGTCCGGTGGCCGGAGACGGCCCGCCGGCGGCCGTCGGTACGTTTTCCCTCCCCCAATGGTCGGTACTCATAGATTTTTCGATAATAAATACATCACTCATCAACCAAGTCTATAACCCTATATACCCAACAAATGTAGAGGCTGGTTTCAATCTTAATTGGTGCGGTGCATACACCTGAGTTTCTGAATTGGTTTTTGTTATTTTTTTGTGTTCTAATTCAAGAAATGTATCAGATCAAATTGAATCTTAGTACTATTTGAGAAGGGAAAGCAAAATACTGTCAAGAAAATAAGACCTTGGGAGCGCCATTCTTGTCATCAAATTCAGAGCCACCGCCTTCTTCTTCTTCTTCCCCTTCACGCATGACTTCATCCAACCACTGCCTCATCTCTCTCATCCCATCCTTCATTCTCTTCATCCTCTGCAAATCCCTTCAAATTTAAAAAAAAATTCTTAAAATTAATCTCACATCAAGCCCAAAGTCCAAGATCCGACCTTTGATTTGGGTCTCCGTCGATTAACCGAGTCAGGCGGCGTCTGATAGGCCTTAGGACTCGGGTCAGAGAACGATCGGCGAAAAACAGCTGGGACAACTGGCAGAGTGACCGAAGCAGAGGAGCCGGCCTTGGCCGGCGACGGCGTTCCGGGAGAACTGACTGGGTCCGAGACGCAGCGGCGGAGAGTGGGGGCGGGCTGCAGGGTCGGGTTGGAATCGGGGGTTGCCCAAGTGAAGGGAGATGTGATTGGGAGAGGGATTTTGGTGAATCCATCGAGGGTTTTGTTGGCGGAGAGGTATTGCTTCTGCGTGTTAAGTCCCCAACAGGAGGAGGGGTTGGGTTCTTGGAGAGAGGGTGTTGAAGAGGGGGAGCGTCTCTTCATGGAGCAGCCACACGCGGTGCAGTTGTTGAGGCCGCGGGTAGCGGTGGCGGAGTCGAAGGCTTCGGCGGATTTGGGTTCTTGGAAGTGTGTTTTTTCCATCTCTGAATTTCTCTCCTGTGAAAGTTTCTCTGTTCTTGAATGTGAAAAAGGGGAAAGTGAGGGCTAATTGGCATTGGCGGGGGTTTTCAGTATGCAACTGCCGTAACGGTATCGGTGTCACGTGAAAATGCTACTATACTTTGAAAATGGGAGAATCTGGTCGTCACCCAAGCTATGACTGGAATGCTGCCAATCCGGCTTATTCATCTAGGCACAAATGGGTCGGATTGAATCTTAGCGCATATAAATCTGAGCCGTCAATTGCTTGACAAAGATTCAAGTTGTCAATTACCAAGATGAACGACCAATTTGCACCCGCTTTGCAGGGTGCTTGGTAGCATCCTCATTCCTAGCTATGTATTTTTCATAATCAGACTTGTTTATGTTTTAAATTTTGATTTTTCAATTTAACCTCAATTGATACGAAACATTGAAAGTATATGACCAAATAATACTTGTCTCCCCTGAGAATTTTAGTTCAAGAGATGAGTGTTTTGATCTCTTGGGATCTTCACCCACTTTGTTAGATGTTTTTCTCTCTCCTCCTCTTTTCTCTCGTAATAATTGGCTTAGCAAAAAAAGTAAAGTTAATTGTTTTTGGCAAACATACTTTAAAAACTATGTTTTAAAAAAACGACTCACATGATTAAAGTGACATAGGATGTGAGGCTCACGTAAGGTGTTCATGTTCACCAACCTTTCAGGTATGAAAACATAATCACACTCCAATGAGCTTATGGCTCGTAATTAACAATTTCCTCTAACTTTCATAAAACAACCAACCTATTGAGTTTGAGTTTATGTAGTAATTTTTTGGATCGGCGAGTTTATGTATAATTTGAAATGTTTAACCTTTCTGTGTTTAGGTTTTAAAACTGAATTTGAATGAATTGTAAGCCATTGGGAATTTTACAATACCATGTTATTTTCCTTCTTTCTTTTTTCTCCCAAGGAAATCAAACAGCTATGGAAGGAAGAAATTAACAAGAATAAGAACAACCAAACAAAGTATGGAAGGGGTTGGGAAGTTCGACTTCCAAATAGCAGCTTGGTGAAAATTCTTTCATGTTAATCTACTATCTCCTCATCAAGAAAGAAATATCAATCCCAGAAAAGGAAAATCCTCATGATGCAACACCATGTTATTAGTACCAGATCTTCTCCACCAAATTGAGTTAAAAAGTTCGGTCAGGTTTAATCATGACCAGGTAGAATCAGAGGTGACTCAAGCATATTAGGCCACTCAGGCGATCGGCAATAATACACCACAAAAATTCTTCCGCGTTGACACTCAATGATTCATCTTTTTGCCTAGAAAGAACAAATTATGCAGGTCACCGTGACAAGGAAAAACAAGACGTAAAGAAGTACCCGATATGGTATCATCCATTCACTTCCTCATAACTAACAGTTCAATCGTCACAAGAAGGAAGACCAAAGTAGACGATTTTATTCATCCTTATTCCACACAAAGAATATTACAATCTTCTAACATGATACAATCTCCCTGCAATCTTTCCGAGTTGATGAATCACATGTAGAATGCTCTTGGACAATACAGGAAAACAAAATGGTACTTTTACCAGTTGGGAAAATACTAAACCAATGAGGGCACCGGCAGTTCCGCTAAAGGGACAATCAGCAAATATGACTCTGTAAAGAGCCACTCCTTCATCTGAAAAAGGATTCATCAAATTAGAAAAGAGGATATATCAGAGGACTAGAAGTGGGTATTTCAAATCTAGCATCAAAAAGAACAAATGAAGCCCAAGAACAAATTGAGTGTACGAAATGGGTATTATCCTATTCAAGCTAAGAACTACAGCAGTTTGTTGAAACAGTTGTTTCCATAGAGAAGAATTCGGAAGCCTTTGCCACAGGGACACTTGATGTGTATGATCAACACCTTCCCACTAGTCTCCACACTCACAGCTTCTTCACTTTCAGTCTCGGGCTCGTGATCCTGCACCAAGAAAACTACTCAAATTAAACTAACCAATAAAGAAACCAAATACCCAATACTTCGACGAAGTAATCTCAACAAATAGGCCTAGAACATTCCCATTCCACATGTTGCAAATACGTATGTCTATTAGGGTATTAAATCGCTATATCGAAAACGTAACGGTATCGGTGATATGACCATATATCAATAAATACATCAATCTTAACAACCAAGTCTATATAGCCAACAAATGTAGAGGCTAGTTTCAATCTTTGATACGACTTGGGTCCTACTCAAACTCAATTGGTGTATACACCTGAGTTTCTGAATTGATTTTCTTTCTCTCTCTTTTTGGTGTTTAACTCAAGAAATGTATTAAAACAAATTGAGTACTACTAGTCTTAGTACTATTCGAGAGAAGGGAAAGCAAATACTGCCAAGAAAATAAGACCTTAGGAGCGCCATTCTTGTCATCTAGTAATTCAGAGACACCGTCTTCTTGTACTTCTTCTTCCTCCCCTTCGCGCATGACTTCATCCAGCCACTGCCTCATCTCTCTCATCCCATCCTTCATTCTCTGCAAATCCCCTCAAATGAAAAAACAAAAACAAATTATAAAATTGAGAGAGAGAGAGAGAGAGGGGGAAAAATAATTGATCTCACATCAAACTCAAAGTCCAAAGAACCGACCTTTAATTCGGGCTGCGTCATTGCCGCCTGAGAGGCCTTGGGACTTGGGTCGGAGAACGACAGGCGTAGAATAGCCGGGACAACCGGCTGAGACACCGAAGCAGAGGATCCGGCCTTGGCTGGCGACGGCGTCGATGGAGAAGCAGCAACGATCTTGGCATCTTCAGGCGACAGAGGGTGGTTTGTCAGTACACCCGAAGTATCTCCACCTCTGTTGTTGATTCCGGGGGAACTCACGGGGTCCGAGACGCAGCGGCGGAGAGTGGGGGCTGACTGGCTGGAATCAGGGGATGCCCAAGAGAACGGAGACGTGATTGGGAGGGGTATCTTGGTGAATCCATCGAGGGTTTTCCCGGAGGAGAGGCGTTGGCATTGTGTGTTGAGTCCATAACAGGAGGAGGGACGGAGGGAGATTTTCTTGGAGTTGGGTTCTTGGAGAGAGGGCGTTGAGGAGGAGGGGGAGCGTTTCTTCATGGAGCGGTGCGGTTGTCGGGGCGGGTATCGGCGGCGGCCGCGGTGTCGGATGGGGCACCGCATTCGGGGTTCTTGGAAGTGCGTCTTTTTCCGTTTCTCTGATTCTCTCTGTGAAAGTTTCTCTGTTCTTGAATGTGAAGGAAAAGTATAAGCAAGAAGTATGGGGAAGTTGAGGTGAGTGCTATGGCGGGGTTTTTATTGGTTCAAGAATGCAACTGCCATAACGGTATCGGTGTCATGTGGAAATGCTATTGTACTTTGAGAATTGGTGAATCTGGTGGTCACCCAAGCAAGTACTTCTATACTGGAATAATAGTGGATATCACTTTTCATAATCAAATTAATACTAGTATTTATTTTTTGAATTAAATGTGATGTACTGTGAGAGAATGATCTATCTAATAAAGCAGGAAATAACTACTTGAAAAATAAGAACGTTATTGGAACGGAAACTAAGTTTTGTACGTATAGGATCAAATGATGTATACTTGTCTTTCATTGAGAATTTATGTTTGTGAGATGAATGTTTTGATCTCTTCGGATCTTCCCCCTTTCTTTGATGGTTTCCTTTCTCCAATTCTCCTTTCTCTTGTAGAAGAAAAAAGTTAGTTTGTTTTGACAAACACTATAATGACTAAAGTTAGATATGACGTGGGCTTCACATAAAGTGATCATGTTCATCTACTTTTTTATATGAAAGTTTATAGATTGTTATCAACCATTCTCTAATTTTCATAAATCAACCAAGCTATTTAAGTAGTTTAAGTGTAATTTGAGATGTTTAACAATATCTAAGTTTTAAAACCGAATTTTAACAAATTTTTATTCAACTCTAGAAGTTTATGTTGTTTAAAAAGCAGCTACTAAACTTATTTGAAATCGACGCGTAATAGATGTGTTTCACTAATTGAAATAAAGGTGATGTATTATGAGAGAATGATTTATCATGTAAAGAAAAAAATAAGTACGTAAAAAATAAAAAACTTGGCGAAACGGAGCCTTAATTACTGGAGTAGAATCTTTTTATAATTTTTAATCTCTCCTTTGTGAATAATAAACGGCAACCAAACGGACCTTTGACAGTAGGCACGTGCGTCTCTTTTGTTCTACCACGGGCCGAAAAGGAGCAGAGATATGTGGCGGAACTCAAACCCAACAATTAACCTAAAATCAAAATACCCCCTATAATAAAATTTCAAGTCCGCGCATCTCAACTCCGCCTCCTCTGTACTTCAACTCCCCCTCCGCTCCGCTCCGGAGCCCGTCGATTGGTCGATTTCTGTTCCAAACGCGACGCGACAAACTCAAGAATCGTATTCGCAGCTGATTTCGAAGCTTCTGATCAAATTGTTCCCCCCGTTTTGGAGCTGTCTCTGCAGATCTAGGAAGTGTTGCTGGGTGTTACAAATCTGGCGATGGACTACGGGTCCTACGACAGCAGCGGTGAGTTCATTCACCCAATCTGAAAAAAAATTGTGCCTTCACTGTCAATTTCGATGAATTTTTTTTAGGGTTTTGTAGTGATTGCATTCCTGATTTAGGGTTACGCTGGTTATGGAATTCTTTTCAGTATTCACAATTTTTGCATTTTGTTTACCTCTCAGACTGTTTCAATTGGGGCCAAGCTGATAAAGTTTGTACTTTTTCTTCCAATTTTGATGATTTTAGGGTTTTGTAGTGATTTCATTCTTGATTTTGGGGTTAGGTTAGTTATAATGTTATTTGAATAATTCACAATTCTTGTGATTTCTTTACGTCTCAGAGTGTATCAATTGCGGTCCAAGCTGAGAAAGTTTCTACTTTTTCTTCCAATTTAGAAGAATTTAGGGTTTTGTAGTGATTTTATTCCTGATTTTGGGTTAGTTTAGTTATAAAGTTATTTGAAGAATTCACAATCTTGTGATTTCTTTACGTCTCAGAGTGTACCAATTAGGGTCCAACCTGAAAAAGTTTATACTTTTTCTTCCAATTTCGATGATTTTAGGGTTTTGGGGTGATTTCATTCATGATTTAAGGTTAGGTTGGTTATAAATTTAGTTTCAGAATTCAAAAGTCTTGTGATTTCTTTATGCATCAGGTGTATGGATTTGGGTCCAATTCTGAATTTCCAACGTAACCCATAAAGAGTAGGGTCCAATCAGGAAATTTTTGTAGTTTTTCTTCCAATTTTGATGCATTTAGGGTTTTGTACTGATTTCATTCGTGATTTGGGGTTAGTTTGTTTTAAATTATCTTCAGAATTCATTGTCTTGTGATTTATTTACGTCTCAGAGCGATTTAGGGTTAGGTTGGTTATAAAATTTGCTTAGCTTTCTTGTTCCCCATCACAAACTGGGATTTCTCACTAGCTAGTTCATTTTGTCCGAAATATTTTCAATTTTCATTGGAATCCTCCTGTTATTTTTCGTCCTGAAATAATTGCAGGAACTGATGATGATCTTCCTCCATCACATCAAAATAGACTTCCCAGAGGGGGCCGTGTTGCAGGGAATGGAAGATCTGCTATCCCTGGTTCTATCCCATACCCCAGGATGTATGGTGAAACGGATATGGAGACCCAAATTCACCACCTTGAGCAAGAAGCATACAGTTCAGTTCTAAGAGCCTTTAAAGCTCAAGCTGATGCCATTACATGGGTACTTTTTGTCATTTTGGTTGTGTGGCCTTAAATATTCTCATAAATTCAATAGGTCAGGTTTAAATCACTGCTCGATGAAATGTATTTTCTTCAGGAGAAGGAAAGTTTAATAACTGAACTGAGAAAAGAGTTGAGATTATCCAATGAAGAACATAGAGAGCTTCTAGGCAGGGTTAATGCTGATGATGTTATCCGGAGGATAAGGTCTGATAGTGTTTAAACAAGCTTTGTTGTTCTTATGGAGTGACCTCCATTTGTTTGATTTTCAGCAAGATATGGTCGTATCTGTCATTTAATGGGTAATATTTGGACAATGCCATTAGGGAATGGAGGCAGGCTGGTGGGCTTCAGGCTGGCATGCTCAGTACTGGTCAAGCTGTTCATGATCCAGTGCCCAGTCCTTCTGTCTCAGCATCACGCAAAAAACAAAAGATAAACCAGTCCATACCTTCTCAATCCTTTGGTGCGCCCACTCCTTTCCACCTACAACCAGTGGCTGCTTCCGCCCAACCATCTTCATCAGCTGCAAAGCGAGGACCGATTGTGGGAGCCAAGGGCAAGAAGCAGAAACCTGTAAGTTAGAAGTTCTTAACTGAAGATTATAGCCATTAAGCTTCTGTTCTATCTACTTCTGGTATTCTTGTTTTTGCCTCTATTCATATTTACTTAACAGGGTCCGATGTTGCCTGGTGGATCTGCGACAAAGATGCAGTACCCTTCCTCAGGTCCAACTGGAAGGGGTCAACTTGGTAATCGGGTTTCATCTGGTGCCCTCATGAGTGAGCGTGCTGAAGGAGCATCTTTAAATCCTTTGGTTGGGAGGAAAGTGAGGACTAGGTGGCCAGATGACAACAATTTTTATGAAGCTGTTATTACCGACTACAATACCGTTGAGGTATATTTGATTGTTATTACTTGTGGGTTTCAGTTTCTGAATTTTATTCTGATGGTATAGATCTGAACCATTTTTCAGGGTCGACATGCTCTAGTTTACGATATTGGTACTGCAAATGAGACATGGGAGTGGGTCAATCTGGCAGAGGTAGATTTCACGCTGCTTAAATATGATATGGCATTGTTTATGGCTGTGTAATTTGCATACAACTTTTTGTTGACATTTGTCAGTTGAAATGAATGTCGGAAATGATAGTCCAGTGGAGGGGACCTCAATAAACTCCCGTAGAGAGCATCCATTTTGACTGGTCAAGGATCATGTCATGAACTCAAAGTCTTTCATCTATCTGATTAGTTTATGGCAACCCTCTTCGGTCCCAAAGTCATGTGTTCCAAGTTTTTAGAGCTTCTGAAGCTGGCTCTGTGTTTGGGTAAGTACCAAGTAGTTGGGCAGCGTACTTGCATTGGACTCAGCTAGGATCACGGCACCCTATTAAGTTCCACCAGAGCTTATTCCTCTCTGAATGTGATGAGCACTTCACTTACTGGCAAGCTTTTTTGGTGGATTCATTGTGGAGAAAGTTATAGATACAACTCCACATTACTTGTGCAAAGTCAACTGTTTCTCGGTTGCTTTTCCAGTCACTTGCTGGTTGCGTGGTTCTAAGTGGAGGAGTGGGGAAGAAGAAATCTTCCTGCTAAGACAAGGATTGAGAAGGCATCCTATCATCTCCCTCGTAATTTATGAAGCAATGAGAAGGCTGCTCATCTTCACCCTCAACAGATGGGTCGTGGTCCTGGACAGATCGTTCCTCATCATGAATTACAACCTGAGCCATTTTAACGACTTCATTCTAAGATAGAAGGAAAAGAGTATTTTGCAAAAACTGCGTGGAATAGATGCAAGAGCTATCGTGAGAGAGGGGCATGCAGAAATATCTGCTCACCAGATTTGTAGGAAGGGAGGGGAATAAACTTAGACAAGGGGAATCATGGATTCGTTCCTTTTAGCACTATTTAGAAAATAGTATTAGCCTTTAGTCTTTACATATTGGTGTTTTCATCGTTAATGTGTTTTTTCATTGACCATTGATGATGACATACAGTTTGTATGTTAGTCCTTCCAGTGGGTGAATCAGAGAGTAGAAGGAAGGAAGAGTAGGTTTATGAAGGTTAAGTTTGTGATTGGGTGTCAGCCAGAGGGATGTGAAACAGCCCCATCACAGTAGTACATGTTTTTCTCGCACTCTCCCATTTACTACACCCTGCTCTTTCACTTGATTCTGGACAACCCAGGAAGAAAATGACGTAATTGGTTTGTTAGAAGAGGGAGATCAAACGCATTCTCTCGTAGTTTTGGGGGTATCATCATAGGTCCTGTTTTCCTAGATTAATAGGGTTGATGCTTCTCCACGGTTTCACCCATATACGCAAAGTATGCATGTTGTACTTTATTGTTTGATGAAGGATTGAATGGAGAGCAGATTTGAGAGGGTAGATTTTGGGAGAAAATTACTGGAGTCAACCCGAAATTAGTTTGGAAAAAGCTGTTGTACAGACTCTGATTCCTTCTTGCTTATAAACTGTGGCCATGAGGCATACACATGTTTCTGATGTATGTATTTCATCATTTCATGGCATGTGTATCATATTTTTAGTGCTCAGAAAACAGTGCCAATTGAATCTCGTAGGAATACTTGCTACCAGGTTAACCTTGAGATATTGAAATGGATTGGGGTTTTGCTTGCAGCCTTTAAGGGTTAAACAGAAGCATTTTACTTTGGTCCACATACTGTTAACTTATTCTTTGTTAATTAATTGAACTATTGTATTTTATAAACTGTGTATGATTTGGAAGGCGCTCGAGTTTCAAAGCAGTAAGATTTTTTTGTTTCTTATGGCAGATTTCACCGGAGGATATTCAATGGGATGGTGAAGACCCTGGAATTTCTCGTCAGGGGGGTTATGGTGGATCAGGACATGTCGTAGGTAGATCCGTTGGGCGTGATGGTCCTCCAGCGGGAGGAAGAGGTAGGGGATCGACAAAGGGTCAACCAAAGAAGGATTTTGCCCCATCACAAAATGGCATAGGGAAGAAGGGATTGGATGAAATTCAGATTCTTCACACGGACACTTTAATTAAGGAGGTCAGTTGCAAAGCAACTTGCTTCACTTCAGTCTTGTATGTGTTCATATCTAATTGTTCCCCCCCCTGCTGTCTGTCTGGTAGGTGGAAAGAGTCTTTGATGCTAGTCATCCGGATCCACTCGAAATTGAGAAAGCAAAGAAGGTGCTGAAGGTAAGTGAAGTAACCATCCACTTTGGAGAATTGATTATTTACTGCTTGTGATTTGCGTCATAAGGTTTAGCTATCTTGCTATGCAGGAGCATGAACAAGCACTTACGGAGGCACTTGCCCGGCTTGCTGATATTTCTGATGGCGAAAGTGGTATTGAAATGCTGCCAACGGTTCTACACTTTTTTCTTCGAATTTTAATTAGTACTTCCCAGATATATAGTCCTACCGTGCTGGTAAATATTACTACAAATTTATTGATGTAACTTGGGGCATCTTGTTGTAAAGTTTGGTAACCCATGCCCTAGCATTTTTTGAAACTTTCCGTTGTCTTGATTAGAGGTGTAGCCACTTGAGCAACTAAGATTAGTACGTTTCACGAGATCCAAAATATGATCATTTCATTTCATTTCATTTTCAATTTCTTCTTTCTTAGTTGCTTATTTGATTCAGCTGTTTTGAAACAGATGAAGGTGGTCGTTTCGTGCCCATGGACCGACAATAATTAGCTGTTCTGCTGGAAAATAGGAAAGCAGATGCATTGGTTATGCAATTGCCGTAGAGGGGGTTGCTCAATTGATACTTAAATGGATCACAGGGGAAGTATTTTAAATCTTAGGATCACTGAAATGTAGAAGGTCGCTTTTCGTTCTAGGTCTTTGTTGTAGTATAATGTTATCCCCGTATTGTACTTTCCTAACATTGGATAACTCTGATTAGGGTTTTAGAGTAGGTACATTTTTAGCTGGGGTGATAGTCTTCTTTGCCTAGAGGCCATGTTTGTACAAAATTATTTCAAGTGCTTATTTAGAGATCATGTACAAAGTTTGTATTTCCCCACCTTTCACATGACTTCTCATTGACATCTCGTGTTCGCTCTTGTTTCCTTTATCTATATTTTTGTTGTGGAAGTTGATTTTCGTACTCTCTTTTTACCACTCTCTTTTTCTTTTCTTTTTTAAATTCACATGAATAAAGAGGGGAACAAGAGTGAGTGAATATTATTGGCTCCTCCCCTTCCAAACTGCTGCTTTTTTGCTCATGAGTTCGACATTTTAGACATTGCTGTGGGAGTGGCACTTCTAATTAGTTTTCACAATTTTGAAACACGATGAATATAACTATCACCTGCTTTTCCCTTGCACCAAAAAAGAAAGAAAGAATGTCGCTATCACGTATAGTTTGGTGACTTTGGTCAAAATAATGAATTTCACTGCTTTGAGCAGAATCCTAATCGCATTAATTAAAGGTGAGGTCCACCTTTGGATTTTGAGTGGCATTTTTCAGGAATTCACCAAACATTGGTGTTTTTTGTTAACTCAAGTACGAACCTTCGATTAATCTTGGAGCTTAATTTCACAGTCCACTTGCGGTAAGTCTTTTTGAAGTGCAAAGTTCCGTATGGACATCGAATTTTAAAAGAGTTGATAGCGTCCAAAAAATTTCAAAATGGAGCAATCTCTTGAGCCTCAAGCCTTAACTACTAGGGCAACATCTTGAGTTACTTCTCCTAATAGAGCTAAGTATTGTGTGTTAACTTATGGGCATCATGTGTGGCTGTCTTACCCTCTCCTTAACTAAATATTCACACTGAACCTCTTCACATAATTGTGAAACCTACGTGAATCAGCAAGACTACTCCCACTGCTCCCTCAACCTTTTCGCTCAATCTCATTTTCCGTCTCGACAATTAATAGTCTGATTTTAAGAGTACTTAACTTTTTTCCGAAATAGTATTTTAAAATTCGGACTATCTAAAATATTTTTAGATGATAAAATTGAGAGCAGTAGGAGAGCGGCAAAACAGAGGGATAGAAATAGACTTTTTGTCCGTGAATAGGCATCATGGGACAGTGTTACTGTGCCACAAAAAAATGTTCCCAAGTGCCAGAGACTCGCATAATTGACGTTGACACACATCGAACTTCTACTGTGTTGCAACGTGCACCCCCGAGTCAAGTCAATTTCATTCATGAGCGGAGTACTTTTTATGTCTTAGGTGTATGGCCAAGATCAAAAGTGCGGCTGCTCTAAAATGCACATTGCTGAAACACCTCGGTACCATCCCCCCCAACCTGAGAAGGTCGGTGACTTCTCTTTCTTTTGTCTTGAAGCTGTTCCTGTTGTTGATGGCTACAGAGAAAATAGGAGAGCTGTCTCTCCCTTTTACCATCTTAGCATTTTTGTTATTTGGCATCGACATCTAACCTCCAAACCTGTACTCTTTGTGGGTTTCCACCATACACACCTGGTTACATCTGTTGAAGAAAACACATGGGTTCGTGTTCTTAATTTAAGTCAATGCCCCTCCACTGTTCTAATTCCAAGACGTGTTCTTTCCTTTTCTTCTTTCCCCATCCCTTTCTGCCTGTCTGTTCGTGGCGTCCAGAGGTCGGTCAAAATTCCTTCTTTTTTTTTTAATCTGTGATGGTGAAAGTCCTTGACCAGAGCTTCTGCACTTTCTCTTCGTGCCTGTACAAATCACAAGTAATTCTTTTAGTTTTTCTACTTCAACTCTTTCCTCTAGCTGTTTCAATCCCAAGAGTTTTTCGCCAATTCTTTGGACTTTTCTTCCTTCTATCTATATTGCTTCTATATATAATATATATGCAGGCGTACATATACATATATATAGTATGTGTGTGAGTGTATGTGAGTGTGTGTGTGTGTGTGTGTGTGTATCACAAAAAATTAGAATCCCGATAAGCACAAGTTGGTGTTTATTTAAGTGAAAGTCTATGCCGGAATGCACCGCCCTCACGCACCGCCTTCAAGCAAAAATACAAAAAGTGTACTCTTTTTTTGTTGGTAATTGCACTGACATTGTAGGAAACCCCAAATGAGCACATCCTCTAAACTAGTACTATTGCGTATCCGTACATTTGCAGAATTGTGTAAAAAACCCATTGACCATTGAGCATCAACAACGAATGGCATTTTTTCAGGGTCTTAGTTTTAGCAACTCTACTAGATTTTCTGGGTTTACAGCAAAGACGGTCAGTTTAGGAAGCTACAGAATAAGGTGTGAAGAAAGAGGTTATTTGGGTGCAGATGAAGAGAAAAAGGATGGAAAAAAGAGGGTGAGAATATTGATAGCCGGTGGGGGTGTTGGGGGTTTAGTCTTGGCTTTGGCAGCCAAGAAGAGAGGGTATGAAGTGAAGGTGTTTGAGAAAGATTTGAGTGCAGTGAGGGGTGAGGGCCAGCACCGCGGCCCGATTCAACTCCTGAGTAGTGCTCTGGCAGTCTTGGAAGCTATTGATGAGGATGTGGCGAGGCGAATCATGGAAGCAGGTTGTGTTACCGGTGACCGGATCAATGGCCTTGCCGATGGAATTTCAGGTGAATGGTATGCTTATCTCCTTCAACTTTTAATGAGTTCATAAATGTCAGTGTAAATATTTTATGTCATGTCTTCTATATTCTTGATTGTCTAACAGTTCCTTCTTCGACCAACTAGGTTACTTGGAGGCCAGTCCATTTGTAATGCTATATATATGCCTTCTCTCTTCTACAATGTTTGCAATTCAATCCAATAATACCATATTCTCTTCCCAAATA
Source organism: Rhododendron vialii (assembly GCF_030253575.1). NCBI lineage: Eukaryota > Viridiplantae > Streptophyta > Magnoliopsida > Ericales > Ericaceae > Rhododendron > Rhododendron vialii. Next base: position 5,932,839 of record NC_080563.1, on the reverse strand, counting down.
TTCTAACAGTAATTGTTGAGATGTTGTGCGTTCTTGTCTGCTGTGTAGTTTAGTTGTCTATGATTGTGGAAACTGAAAACAGATCTATTTCTGCTTAATTCTTCAAACGGAGGGTAATGGAAGAAAAATAGTACTAGCTGATTGAGAAAGGGAACTATGTCTGAGTATTTTGCTTGCTCATCATTCAGCCCTTGGGAAATGAAAGTCCATACTTTCGGATTTATATGATCTATCTTGCTGCAGCAGTAATTTTACTTCAGTTTTCATTTTCAGAAGCTATAGGTATCAGTCGATGTAAAACCTGTAATAAAACAGGCTTAACAAGACCTTTTAGTCTGTGGATGGTGAATTGAGGTGGAAACCGAGTCAGAAGGATCTCAATTTGTCGTTTGTATCACTTCTACGCACAAGTCGATAGTCTCAATCAAGGCAGTTAGAAATTAGAATTGCACTCGATGACTGAACTGATCACGGATATACTACTAGTGTCCTGTAGTTATGGGGTTCAAAACTCGAACTCCCATTTGATTAGTGGAGATTGCTTATGCCACTTTTTTTTTTTTTTTGGAGAGTTGTGTGCAACTCTAATTTTCGGGAATTGGTTCTCAAAGCCAAGTATGTGATCAAGTACAAGAACAAAATGCTTTTCTGTTTCTACATTGAGAGTCAGCATCAATATGTAGTTTTCCAAGGCACATCATGAATATAGTTCCAGATAGGAGAAATTTAAGCTTATTGCAACTGAGGTGCGCATTTTTTGGAAATGATTGAAGGCGATTTTTTCCGTTGCCCTCTTTTTCAGGTTTACAAAGTTTGATCTTTTGACGCCTGCCGTAACAAGGGGGCTTCCTGTTACCCAAGTGATATGTAGAATAGCTTTGCAAGACATCTTAGTGAGTGCAGTAGGGCAAGAAATACTTAGTAACAACTCTAAAGTTGTTGATTTTGTGGAAGATTCTGGCAAGGTCTGAAGTTTCGTAATATGTCATCAAAACCTTTGATTTGATTGGATTCTATACCCCATCTGATGCACTTTTTGTATCGTAGGTCAAAGTAATTCTTGAAGATGGAAGGCAGTTTGAAGGTGATGTTTTGGTTGGGGCAGATGGAATATGGTCAAAAGTACGACCTTCTCCCTCCCTCCCTCTCTTTCTCGTTGAATTACAGAACTTGTTGAGCTAATTCTTTCTCCTTTCTTTATATACTTTTTAACTTTGAATTAGTTAATTTTTATAGGTGCGTTCAAAACTATTTGGTTCGCAACCGGCCAAATATTCAAATTATACGTGCTATAGCGGACTAACAAGCTTCAGGCCACCGTACATTGATACTGTTGGGTATGTATTTGGTGTCATTTTGGGGCTTCAAATTGATGCATTATGCAACTATTGTAGTTTACTCATAGTAATGTGTATAAGGAAGAGGTATTGAGAAGCATGTATTCTCATCATTTTTGTTTGAGAGGGACATTCACATCTTGATTAATTCTTACATGTATATTATGTGAGTTGTCCTTAAGTTGTTTTACAGTGAAAAGTGTGTATTCTTTTTGAATCTCAAATTGGCTTGCGAGATCGTTGGTAAAGTTCATAGCGTCATTTGAGGGACACAAAATGCTTGATTTGCTTATATTGCAGTCTTTAACTGTAGGTATCGTGTATTCTTGGGAGCGAACCAGTACTTTGTTGCTTCAGATGTAGGGAGTGGGAAGATGCAATGGTATGCCTTCCATAAGGAAGCCCCCATGAATCATGATCCTCCCGGAGGCAAATCTCTCTCTAACACCCTCCCTCTGAAATCATATTCATCATAACATGATGTAATCATATTTATGTACTGGGTGCATAAGTTTCACCTTAAATCTTGTCTTTTGATGTTTCAGATAAGAAGGAAAGGCTTCTGAAACTGTTTGGCCGCTGGTGTACTGAAGTGGTTATGCTAATCTCAGAAACACCAGAGGTTTTGATTCTGCAAAGAGATATCTATGATAGAGATATGATCTACTCCTGGGGTGTTGGATGCGTGACTCTTTTAGGCGATGCTGCTCATCCTATGCAGCCAAATCTCGGTCAAGGGGGTTGCATGGCAATTGAGGTAATCAAAGTTGATCCCGGTGACATTAACACTAAAAGGATAACATCGCACTCCTGAAGTAGGAGGGAAAATGAAAGAGAATATTTCATAAACAATTTTTTGAGAGCTGAAAGATACTCTTGCAGGCGACCCTTTGTAGAGTAGGAATTTCACAAACAAATGTAATACTGTGCTTAATTTTGGAACATGGGTCTAATTAACATTTTGCATTGCCATTGCCTTGTTGGACTCTGGCGATTTCTTTTGTAGGATTGTTACCAACTTATACTTGAGCTCGATAACATAACTGAAAATGGCACTGATGTTTGCTTGCCAAATGAGATTGCCTCCGCTCTGAAAAGGTATGTAATGTGAAAGTTAAAGTTATAAATGCTGCTCAGGAAAATAACATATCCTAATTTTCTGGTCGCTGAGTCTAAATTTACCTTGTCCTACATGGAAACCTTGAGAATGAAGAGAAATATATGGTCAACATTTACTGATCTTATGAAGTCTGGAGTCTGATCTTTATGTTATGGAATTATATGGTTGCCTGAAAAGAAAATGAAATGTCTGCTTATTTCCACTCTTGTGTTGTCGTTCCTTTTTTATTGTTTCGCCTGTGGCTCACTTACCAGGCGATACTGTCCAACTGCAACTGTGGTTCCCAATTTCTGTTTACTTTCATGGATAGATATGAGGAGAAAAGAATGTTCCGCATCAGTGTAGTTCACACAATGAGCCGAATGGCATCAAGGATGCTTGCCGAATACCGACCTTACGTGGATTTTGGATCTGGTCCACTGTCTGTAAGTTTTGCGTTTCCTGCAGTTTCATGCTTCAATCTATACAGCTTCCTTTTCTTTCAATCTTCATTTGTTAATGGGTTTTTATCTTTTCGTTGTTGTTCACATTGTCACAGCATTTGTCGGATTGGCAGATAAAGCATCCTGCTATTCCCATTGCGCGTGTATTTATGCAAGCATTTTTGCCGCAAGTCATGAGTTGGATGATAGCAGGCCATGGGTAAGAAAAACAAAAGATCTAATTTACTTTTGGTGCTAATATCAACATTTAGAGTGGCATTGTCCTAGGACACATTCTAAAAACTTCGACCTTTCGTTCAGTAAGGAAAGGCACTATAAGAAGTAAGAACAACATCAGGTGTCACCCTATATAACTTCTTGTCTCCCAAATTCCCACTCTCCTTTGAACTATACTAAGTACTAACTAAAGGGTGGTTTTGCATAGAACTAGAAATAGACTTAAGTCCACCTATAGTCCTTTCTGCATCTTAGTTCCTCAAATTTCTGTTTCAAAGGCTTCATATTAGACATAATGGGACTGCCCTCCTGGCTTTCTTTGCCGCCTTCTCGTGATACCCACAACCAGATGTTCATTAAGTTGAAGAAATAAGGCTGGCATCACCCTACTTAGACCATAACCACATTCCATCAGAGGACCTGCAAATCTAATTCAAATATGTTTTTGCTGACCTGAATTCCTCGCCTTATCTAGAAGACATTTGTTTGAAACAATCTTTTGGCAACAGAAGCGGGGACTTTCAATAATATCACCCCCACCAAATTCAATAAACAAGGTGTTGGTCAGTTTGGGGAATGATTGTGCATCAGCAATCAGCACTTGGGATGCGAACGTTTGTATATACATGTGCTACGTTTAGGAAAGATTAGCTGAAATTATTGAATCATGTCAAATTGTCGCCTAAGTATTGTTGCAATCATCTGGGCTTGCTTTCAGAGTCATAAGAGGTTTTAGTCATGACTGTGCCAGTAGGAGGGTACCCAGGCACAAATCGATATGTGCAGTTAAGGTACCTCATGATCATAAGGACTGTACCTATCAAGTAAATAATGTAGGGGAGCAATTTAAGTGCTCAGAGGTTCTGTGGTTGTGCTTATGGAGGAGCATCTGCACTCCTTGTAGTTATCTAACTCAGTACCGCTATCTATGGCAAAAGCAAAGAAGGGACCTATCCTTTCCGACTCACATCATTTCATGCTACCAGTAAAATGATCGATTTCAGCTTCGCACTTTGTAAACTACAAGTATCGTATTGTATTCTCTTGTATTGTTGTTCTCGTTAATTTTTATTCAAAAGTGAGAATTCTTGGATTGGTCATGTTGCTCTCCATGCAGATTGTGGTGAAAGGAAGCAACATTGGCAATGGTTCCGCTAATGAACATTGGCCCGTTGGGATTGATCTCCGAATTAGTCGCTCCGAGTTATAAACTCATTGGCTGGTTTCGTGGTGTTGGAGCTTGGATAAACTTAAGGGTAAACACAAGGCCAAAGGAGAGTAAAAGCTTAGTACTTGATGATGAGTGTTCGAAACCACTTGATTAATATTCATGTAAATTCACTACCATGTGATCGCAAAATAGTTATAGCTGTTAAAGCTGGGGACCTGGGTGCTTAGAAAATTTATACAGCAACTCGTGATTTTTTTGGAATATATACAATCAACACCTCTCAAGTTTTTCTTCACACTCTGCCCTGCCCTGTTCTGAGAAGTATGTTGTGTTTGAGAAGTATGTTGGGTATTCCTTATATTGTGTGAGCATGAATGCATTAGTTTGGGCCCGGAGCGATGGATTTGGTTACATAATACCACTCTCTGCAGCTGCTCAAGGCCATAAAAGACTTAAGTGAAATCCTTCGTAACACCAATTGATTTTAGGACAGATCGTGAAAATGTGGTCGAACAATTACCTTCATGAAGAGTGTTTGCATCAATTTGAGAAGTGTAGAAATCAATTTCTAATGATAAATGTTCTAGTAAATCATAAAGAAAATGATAATGAAAAAACTGTTTTGTTAATGTTGACACTATAGTGTATAAGAGTCTTGTACTATGCACTTGGTACAAGTTTTTAATACACTCGAATTTTGGAATTAACAAAATTAATTTTGATATTATCACTATACAATCATTATTAACAAACTTGTAATTATGAGAGATTCGCCGTCAATAAAGGGAGGAGCCTTGACTTTTCACTTCAGGCTAGGCCGGTCTTATCATTCACGCAATTCTCCCGTCCATCGATTGAATCACACGAGTACACATCCAGACAGCACATAGCAAACGAAAAAACGTTCATCATGGATTCTATTCCTCAATCAAAATTTATATCAATTGATTCCTATTCATTCAGTCAAAATCTCCACAGTAAGTGCACACAAATAAATAAAAATACATTGAATTGTGTACGACATATAATATTATAGTACGTTATTTATGAAAAAAATTACTATATATTTGGTTGCAATATTAGCAGTTTAATCATGTTTTCGGTAAGATAAGATTATTAGCAAAAATAGTACCTTTAAATTTTCATAAGGCTTTAGTGAAGGGCACGCGGCAACAGATTAGCCGGGAGTAGCCGACCATCCACTGGATCACTGCGTGACACCGGAGCACAATCAGCTGCTTGATGACGACGACGTCGTTTTCAAATTCAAAGTGATAAAACGACCACGTGGAGCACGTCAACTACTAGTTGAGAAATCGGCGCGGGCTCGAACTCCATAGTTAACGAAATTTGAACATCGAATTTCAGTTCCGCGAAACCGCCTGGACCTCTGCAGCAAAAGCAAAACCTAGATGCTAGATAGGGTTTTTGGCGTCGGCTTTCAAGTTTTGCTCCAATCAAGATTCGTTTCTTGAATTATTATATACACACACACACGCAACACATGGGAGATACACTGGTTGTTATATAGAGGGCTTTGGGAGATTTGTATCCGCTAGATTCGTTTCTGTTTGGTGTTGGATTGATTTGGTTTTGGTTTTGGTTTTGATCTGAATCTGATGGATTACGGGCGCAAGAGAGGCAATCCAGACGGTTCCTTCACCAGTAACGGAGGGATAAAGAGATCCAAGCAAGGTTTGTTCCCTTTTAATCTCTCTTAGCTTTTCGATTGCTTCACTTCTGTTAGCAGTTACTCTATTTGTTGATTCACTAAAATCTCTCTCTCTCTCTCTCTCTCTCTCTCTCTCTCTCGAAAAGATAGGGTTTGTAATGTGTAGCAAACGTGCTCTGTGTGTGTGTGTGTGTGTGAATTTTGTGGAAGACAGATGGAAACTTTATTTGTTTCTTCACTTATATGAATCGTTTCACAGCTTATAATTTCGGTTCTTGGTCCTTTTTGGTGTCTTTTTTTTTTTTACTCTCTCCTGGATGTCATATCCAATTTGTCCTAGGTTTCCACTAGTTTTTACTATGTTGTGTTTTTGTTCATTTTTCTCTGTTTCTTTGTGTTCTCTTGGTTATTTCCACTTCTCCATACTTTGCATAGAAGTCGACTGTTATAGATTAGAGTGCCACCAGTGTAAAGTGTTTTCATGAAGTGGATTTTTAAATGTAGGCTTTAGGTCTTTTGTAAAATTGACGTTAAGGATGTTTGAATAGAGGTAATATGGGTATAAGAGCTATACGAGCTCTCGAGTTTACTTCAGATCTAGAGTATCACCATTTTGTACACAAGACCTTCCAGAACTCCGCTCCAACATTCTGCCGCAACTCATTCCAAAAAATGTCACTGCTAAAACTTATGCCAAAATGGCATAAAGTTTGCCCAATGTGCCACAACATCATCTCTACTCTCAATTTCTCATAATAGGACTGACAAATAGAATTTGGCAATTTTGAGGAAAATAGATGAAATTGAATTTGCATGATTGGAGTAACATTGCCAAATTATGCCCTTTTGACAACGTTGCATACCGATACTGCTATTTGGCAACAACTACTGGAGGTGTTTCAAGGTAGATTTACCATAATCAAACATTGGGGTGGGTTCCACAATGGCGATACTGCTATTTGGCACCAACTACGGGAGGTGTTTCAAGGTAGATTACCATAATCAAACATTGGGGTGGGTTCCACAATGGTTTGGCTTATAATATTCTTCATTATGGAATTCAATGTTTATGATCTGAGAAGACAGCTGTTTGACACGTTTCACTCTTATTTATAAAATCATGGAGTCACAAAGGTAATATTCCCTTGTATTTAATATGATTTTTTTGTAAATTTCATTAAAGAAATGAGAGCAGTTATTCTTGAACAGAAATTTTTGCTCTTAAAATTCGTCAAATCTTGTAAAGAATTTACCAGTGATTAATAAATGCTAGTTTTATGTGTTGTGGATGTTCTGGGAAGTTTCTGTCAAGAACTCATAGAATTGTTAATTGAAAGAAAGCAATTAATTTTCTGTAACAGAAAGGGACTCGTTTGCAACTGGTATAGGAAGCAAATCAAAGCCATGCACGAAGTTTTTCAGGTTCAATCTTAACCCATGCAACGTTAGTACTATAAGTTAAATTATCGCCTTCAATTGTTGAACAATAATTTGATGGTAATCTGTGAGCAAGAACACTTATCCAGTTGATTAATTTGGATCAAAAGAGGCGGTTGATCTCTTTCAGCTGGTGAAAAAGCTATAATGAATTTCTAAGGAGATGCTATTGGATTATGAAGCAAATTATAAGTAATTGAAAGTAACCTTTTGTTTCTTCTACCCAATTAGCTCTTGTATTGACGTTCTGTTAATATGTGGATTGCTCGAAACTGGAAGCTATCAGAGGTACATAAAGTAATTTTTTCTCAATTTATGCTTTCTTCTCTTTTATGTTGTGGTCAAATTTTCTAGTAGTTCTGCACAATTGATGTTTTGTATTTGGTGTTTAGGGATTCATTCTCTTCAATGTTTTAAACGAAATTATTTTGAAGTTAGGGAGTCAAGTCCTCAAAAGATAAAGATTTTAGCGTTCTCAAGAAATGCATTGGTCTTTATTGAGTTGTACAATAGGCAGCAAACAGATTGCATATGTAGCCTTTCTTTACTCTACGGCTTTGTACTTTGCCACATTTCTTTGGGAGGTTCGCAGGTACACTTGGTCCCACAACCCCGTCAGGTGGGACTCAATACCAAAAGAAGTAGGAGGAAACTTCTTCCCTGTTTCAGTTTCTGTTTTGAATTTGCTGTTTTCTGAGGGCCTCCTATGACTTCCGTGTTTTCCACTTGGTTTGTTTCGGAATTTACAAACCCTAGCTGTGCTGGGGATGGCCAATCTTGCCCTCCTTTGTATTTTGCCAATTGAATTTAAAGCAGATTTATGGTGATGAATCTTCCAGTTTTGTGTCTATTAATTTCCCTCATGGACCTCTCTTCTGATCCATGGTGCAGCACTTCTGGATGCTCATTTGGAGAGGAATGCCATTTCCTGCATTATGTTCCCGGTGGCTACAGTGCGGTTTCTCAGATGACAAACATGGGTGGTAATCATCACATTCCTTCTGGAAGAAATCCTATGGCCCCACCACCATTTGCAGATGGTCCTGCTCCGACCGTCAAGAGCAAGCTCTGCAATAAGTTCAACACCGCAGAAGGATGCAAGTTTGGCAACAAGTGCCGTTTTGCACATGGGGAGATGGAGCTGGGCCGGCCCAGTTACCCACCCCACGAAGATCCCCGAGGCATGGGACCCATGATGAATCGTTTTCCAGGTCGGTCCGACCCACCCCAACACGGGCTAGCTGCTGCTGCCAACTTTGGTGCATCTGCTACGGCCAAGATCAGCATAGATGCATCACTGGCAGGTGCAGTCATTGGAAAGGGTGGTGTAAACTCGAAGCAGATTTGTCGTGCAACTGGGGTAAAGCTTGCGATAAAGGAGCATGACACAGACCCAAATCAGAGGAATATTGAGCTGGAAGGGACTTTTGATCAGATCAAACAGGCGAGTGCCATGGTAGGGGAGCTCATCATGAATGTTGGGGCTGCCCACCACCACCCACCTCCTGCCAAGCCGAGTCTGGCTGCTGCTCCGGCAAACAATTTCAAGACAAAGGTGTGTGAGCATTTTACCAAGGGTTCGTGTACCTTTGGAGAAAGGTGCCATTTTGCTCATGGAGATGGTGAGTTGCGCAAGTCAGGGGTTTGAGTGTTTTATTTGTGCTAGAGTTTTCGGATTTGTATTGGTAAAATTTTCTGGGGGATTGCACAATCCATGATTTTAACATTTTGGAAGGAAACATTTGGATTTTGTAGCGGAGTTAATGATTTGTTTGTGTTCTTTTTGGGCTCTTATTTTTTGGCATTGTGATTGTGCTTCGTCTTTTTACCTGCTCTCAAACGCGCCTGTGCTGTGTATCTATCCGTTTTATTCAATAATCGTTACATCTAAGCTCTCAAATCTCCTATAAAACTCAAATGCTCAAAAATATTGATTTGATAAATTAGGGGACCGATTTGACGCAGTTGCAGGAGGCCAGTCAAGCAATATTCGCTTCGGGGCACGGTTGAACTCCACGGCACTGGGCTACTTGCTTGTTGAACTCCGCGGCACAGGCTTTATATGTATCGAGCAAGTCTGAATAAGCTTTCCGCTGAATGTAATCAAATCATGTACACAGCTTATATCATCCACAATTGCATCACTAATGGTTTAAAACAACAAAAGTTGACATGAACTGTTCTGGCATGAATTCGCTAACAGTGCAAAGAAACGAGGAAACATAAAAGTGCCTTTAGAGCATCTCCAACTCATCATCTATTCCTCCATTTCGTCCTCTATTTCTCTATTTTGGAGGAAATCTCCACTCCAACCCATCTTTTATTTTGGATGATAAAATTTGATACTCCAACATCTCCAATCCACCTCTATTACTCCAAAATAGAGGATGGATGTGACACATGGAGGGGAGATTTTGTAATTTATTCTTTTTTTTCTTCACTTTTTGTACTTTTTGGAAGAATATTAGAAAGACGCACTGTCCAATTTAGAGTTTGGTCCTTTAAAAATAGAAGACCAAAAGTAAATTTGGAGTACAAAATCTCTCCAAACTCTAAAAAGGCGATGGGTCCCTAAAAGATTCTCCCAAAAAGTACAAAAAAGTAAAGAAAAAAGAAAATAAATTACAAAATCTCTCTCAATGTGATTGAAGTTTGTATGAATAGTGAACTTTATAACCACTTTTTGATTGAAAAATATTAATTTCATCCTCTCAAATGGAGCAATAAAGGATGTTGGGTTGGAGATGCTCTTAGCCCCAGTATTGGCATCATATGGGGAAAAGTCACTAGTCAAATGGGATAAATACATCAGAAAATAAAGTTCAATCTGGAGACAATTTCACCCCTTGCCTTCTCCAAGTTCCATTGGCAGTCCTCTCAAAAATACGAGGTTGATTCATGGGAAATGTCTCCCTCCAGTCTGGGTGTCGAATCAAGTAATCACACAGCCTGAATAAGGAAACAGTTAGTGATCCTCTTATTGTTCCTGCAACAACATGAAGGGTTTTTTTTTTGCAATAAAAAGAACAACGAATTAAGCCGGACTCAATTAAACAGGTGTTGGAAGCTAAGACAGAATAGGTGTTAGCCCCAAGATACCCTAGCTACCAGATAAACTAGCTACCGGCTCAGTGCCATAACTAATGGCTAACGTCTGACTTCTATGAGTAGAAAGGCTTAGCCCTGCAGCCACTATAGAATACTTGAAAATTTGGGATTATCATCAAACTAGTATTGTCATGAAGTATGCCTTGAAAGTCTTAAGCAGAATAAGTATTCGGTAGAGGTTTCATAGTACAACGCTCAAAGGTCAAAGCTACATATTCTGACAAAAGAGTGGTAGTACCGCGTCAACAGAAACGATCGTCCAATCAGAGAAGCATCTAGCATACTCTGAAAACTAAAAAAAAAAGAAGAAGATCAAATGGCATGTTTTGCTCAAGACTTGTGCGAGGTTTTAAATCTTCCAAAAACGAAAACAGAATCTTGCAAAGTATCACTAGTAGGCCTTATAACTTCAAAAAATTATTTCCCCTCCCTAAAAAGTTTAAGGCAATTTCAATGCGAAAACTATGACAGAAAACAAATACTCTTAATGAGCATCAGAACTTTCCTAATAAAGAACAAATTTAAACCTAGTATAGAAAAGCTATTAGACTCTTCCCTGCACTGATGAGTCAAGTCCAAACAAACCAGCAAAAAACTTGAGTAACACAATTCACTAGCTTTTGAAGATTTGAATGTGCATAGAATTGAAAGTTCCTCATTATATGATGGCATTAACTGGAAACAGTGTTATGCAAGACAACAAGATCTTAAAGTTGTTTACCCGGTTAAATGTGCATACCTTCTTTCGTTATCCACAAAATCTGGGACCTCAGAAAAAGGTGAGGTAGAACATGAACTGAGAATTTCTGAATCAGACAGTTGTCGCACCATCGACGCAAAATATAGTAGGTGTTTGGTCCTGTTTGTCATAAAAAAAATACAAGTGCCTTAATTAACAAGGTATCTAAAACCAAGCAGAGATTGTTCTCTATTGTTTCACTGTGGAAGCATTTTAATAAAATGCATAGACTCAAAGGAAAAAGAACTTTGTGGGCAAAGTTTTTACCAAGAGAATGGAGCAATAATGAATCGGTCAGTCTGAGTATCATATGTCTCCATTAACTTGCCATTCCATCTGTGGTTCTCAGAACACGCAGTTAATCGGACTCTCCTCACAATTTCATCTGGGCATCTTGAAGTTCTATCAAAGGCGGTGGGAACTAGTGATCCAGTAGAAGTTTCTACCTGAAATAGTTATAAATAAGCAAAGATGAATACTAAAAGTCAAGTCCACAAACCAGCAACACTCATTGCCATGTTTAACATCATGGTTTGACCTCATTAGTTGAAACTTGGCTATTGAGCACAGTAGATCAATTAACGTACTAAAGTTTTGATACAGCCACCACTGCAATACATCTAAATGTACTGTGCTATTGTTGTTGTACGTTGTAAGTTGTAACAAAAGTTCCATGTATCCATATGCTAACATCTCCAGATTTATTAAACCAGTCAGGGTCCTCAGTCTCATGATCAAGGTTTTTTTTTTGGTAGGTTAAATTTTATTGAACAAAACAAGGACATAACCACTGGAGCATATCTCTCGATACAAAGCAAACAAGGACAAACCCCAGCGGGGCTACCAGCAACATCAAAGGAAAGGCATAAACACTGCACCTAACAACAACTCAGCAAACACCTAGTCCCCCAGGCCTCTGCTACTCCAGAAAACAGAAAACAGCAGCAGACACCACAACAGCCAACCTAAGACATACAAGACTAATTTGTAAAACGGCAAATTTTTATAGGAAATGCCCCAGACCAAACACAAATGCTGATTAGAAGAGAGGACCACTTGACATTCCTCCAAGAGATTATGTAATATCTCTATCAGTGATTATCTGATTGAAAACACCATCCACTCCTTCCAACTCTTGCAACAGATTAACAAGGGATTTAGAGATGTTTTTTGCTTAACAATTTCCCCCACACTTGGGAAGAAAAAGGACACGCCAAAAATAAGTGATCCTCAAAACCCCCTTACATTGCACACAGCTGCCATCAACAATAACCCCCCAAGATTGCAATCTATCTATGGTAGATAGCCTTCCAAGAATAGCCAACCACTGAATTACAGACCGCCTTGGCACAGACTGCTGAAACCAGACATGTTTATGCCAAAACACCTCTGCAGAGTGATTTCTAATAGCCATGATCACAATAGTTTGTTGGAATATGTTGAGCGTGATCACTCTATGAATCCCATTTACATTTGATAACTAGCTACAGACTGTTCCCATATTTCTGTGATGGTCTCGTTTCAGTCATCAGATTGCACGCTCACAACACAAATGAAGCTATTTTTTCTGCGATGGTCTAGCAATTAGTAGGCTTTTAACTAGATGAGACATCACAGTAAGAAGGTATGACCATGACAAACTGGAACACTGATGTGTGCATGCTCTGGATGGTGACTGATGTGAAGCACGCACAATGTCACCTCCTTTTCCATTATGTGCAACTTTGAGAAAAAATTTAACATGTAAGAACTCGACTAGGAGGATGAAAAGTCAGAGAAAAAATACCTCTACCAAATAGTTGGCAGCACAAGACGATCCCACTACTCTACTCAACAGACCCTATTGCTTGAGGTCAGCCACATGGATCCAAATTTTCCAGCTAATACTATTTGAAATCATATCCACTGCTAAGTTTGACGTAATCTTGTCATTTCTTATCAACCACTCCATGTTTTCTTAGCACGTCCAATTCTTTTACCACCCTCCATGAGGAACAGATTACTCCTTTCTAAATGCCCATTAACTCGTCTACAATGCACATGGGCAACCAAAATAAAAGGTTTCCCCTAATTGAATCGTCAATCGGTTCACTTCTAACTTTTTCCATATGGATTCATTTCTCAATTTATTTTTTCTTCTTATACCACCTGTCCATGTAAACATTTTCATTTGAGCTACATACATTATCTCAACATCGCTTCCTTTTTTATCATACATCAAACTACTACTTGTGTCAATCCCATAAAGTTATCCATTCAATCCAACGATCACACAAATGCACTCCTCCATTTCCACCATCTCGCTCGAGTTCTCTGTGCCACATCCCCCTCTAAGATGTCAACAAACAGTCACTCTTACGTAGTTGTTGCCACCAAGTACTGCTCTAAGCTGAACACATATCTTTACCCTGTTTATTCTTCCTGGAAAAACTTAAAAATAGTTCAAAGGCCATGACATGGAAAAAGGCAAGTGTTAGCCACCCTACCGCTATAGTAGGTTTGAATAGCTTGAATCAGCCTCTTCACAGAAAAGCGGGGTAATGTTGCTTACCTACTTAGTACTAGCTCTCATAGATAACTGTACGTGTGCAGCATGACATGGGGTACAAATACAACTATCGCTATTGAGATTGAAAGCAAGACAGGTAACTGAAAAGGGAATCCATAAAGTTGAAGCTAACCAGGAACCCATGGAATACAGGGCATGCATTTCCTTGAGAATCCCATCTGGTATTGTGCCAAAGAACATGGAACGTGTTTAGGTGAAACCTTTCCCTGCTCCTTTGCAAAGCTTCAACTATCTTCGCACATAAGGGAAAGGAATAGCCTTCCATTTTTTCCTTGCTTTCTGGTCTAGTACCAATGCTGGCATGCTGCACACAAAAATCAGTATACTCAACCTCAATGATCCTGCATCTGATTGGATAACAGTATCTGAATCAAAACAAAATAGAGGATCTCAGCCAGACTTGAGGTGTGACATCATCAAAACCGCCAATTAGATGCACCTGCATTGGTTACCCGTGGAGAGGTTACAAACCATGCTAAAGTACCAAGTCAATAAACACAACTACGTAATAATACAATAAAACTAGAGAAAATGAATACATCCAACTCGGCAGTAGAATTTCGATCGGCAACTAAGGTTAGCATTTGGGTGAGACCAATATCAACAATATTTGGCGAATCCATGTGGCCAACAGAGATCCTGCCATCAAAGTATTAGATAACAGAGTTAGGTTTTCAGAACAGAATGTATCAATTTGCAAAAGTGAACAAACTTCAAAAAGTTCTTAGCTACAATGTAATAATCCCCATACATTCCACTTGTGCGGTTCCGAATGGCAAGGCCAATACAGGTTGTTGCTTCATCAGTGCCGACTAACTTTTCAGAAGGAGATGGAAAAAAACACATGAAAATTCAGTACAACCACATTGAAATTATCTGTACAGCTAGATGGAGAATTGGTACAGCACTACCAGTCCACATGATACATTTAATAAGACATAAAAATTACATTTAAGAAGACATAAAAATTGCAATCTGTAATTGTAATTGTAGACTTCAGGGAAGAATTGTAAACTGGAAAAAAAAAATCCCATTTGGCAACAAGAAAGAAGAATGAGTCGGGTAGCCACCACACCTAGAATAAATACTAAAGGCAGTAGGTCATGACCATCTATCTGGGTAGGCCCAGAAGAATGCATCAATCACACGTTAAATATTAACATCTTCAAATAGAACACTTCCCATCTAATAAATTGGCCAAACCCCTCCAATAAACCAATGAAAATAGGTCACTAACATCCATCCAAATAATTTTCTTTCTAGATCACTATGATGTTTAAGAATCCAGGACAGCGGTCGCAGTTCTACATGGTAGCCTTGCTCTATTGTAGCACACAAGAATGCAAGCCTGAAAAAGTTATGGGCAGAGAATTGCAAAAGTGGGCCTATCTTGTGACTGGAGCAAAAATTCCATGTGTTATGCATTTGCAGTTCCATTTAAATTCTCCCTCACGGGTCCGACCTAGTCAACCCAACATATGGGAGTTCTAGGAGGAAAATATGGTTATGCATATGACGTTGTTCAGCTCAGACAGGGAACTAATTCACAATAAAAATCACAATTTAGATAGCACTAGGGACGTCAGCTAAAGAAAGGAAAAACAGTCATTAAATATTGACCCATGACAGTGCATTAAGCTAGATTTGCCTGAAGAAACAATGAATGAACATACATCCACAAGCGCGGGGTCAACAGTCGCATATTCTCTTTGGGAAACATAAACACATTTACTTCTTCTTGATCTCCCAGAACCAGATTCTTCGGAAATTGTTAAATTTCTCTCTGGGATATCATTGAATGAACTTGAGGCAGACCTCAGAATTGGATGCTCCATCAAAGCAAACAGCATGTCACTTCCCTGCTCCAAGATCAAGTTTTATGTCAAAGAATTATTTGGCATGATAAACCATAAAGACAAAGAGTTCTTGAGACTTGAGAGTCAGTAATCTGCCAAGAGAAACCATAATTCATGTCCACTAAGAAAGATTTTCTGCCTCAGTTACAATTGATATAATACATGGTTACTCCAATATTCACACACTTTATTGCTTGTAGCAGGAAAATGATTCAGTTAGTAAGCACCATGAGGTTAGCTAGCCTTAATAAAATGATACTAAGCTAAACGTCATATATTAGATCCGTAAATAGTCGTTACTTGGTGGATGGTTGATACATGTTCCATGTTCATACCAAAGTGTTCGAGTGTCCAACACAAATACTACATATATCTTTATAAGTCCAAGTTAACTATGTTCAAGCCAACAAAAGCACATTTGATCAAAGCCGGGGATTTCTTCTCACCTGTTTAAACAAATGAATCAAAGATCAGATCATGTAATGGTAACGGGAAGCTTGTGACTTGGAATAAGCTGGCTAAAATGAACACCATGGTGGGTTCAGGGCATGGACATATTATGGTTTAGGCCCCTTAGGCTATTAAGAGTAGAAGAAAGGCTTAGTGGGATTATTCCCCCAAAGATTAGTCAAGGTGCGTGGAAGCTACCCCAGCCACTCTGAGTAATCCATAAGACATAGTAGCATTTGGATTGATAACCGGTGGCAAAACATTCATAAATCAGTAGCTGAGGTTTTTGGAATGTAGTAGCCAAAGGGTTCTGCGTTTAATAGGGTATGCTAAAAGGTTAGGGGCTTTGATGGGGTAGGTGTGGGGATAGAGCATCTATAGGCCTATTGTTGCTCTTTTGGATACAGACGATCAGGATGACATTAATGTATGTTATGTTGGCCTTTTTTTCTTGCATTCATGTGGGAATCCCTTTAATGCACTACGTGAATTACTATGATTGACTGGAAACAACCACAGGTAAGATCTAAAAATACAACTTCCCTATTATAAACTATCGAAATACCCTGAACTTATGAACTTACTAAGCAAAATGAGATCTTGGGAATCATGTTCCATATTCAACTTGATCACAAACCATAACATCAACTAAACCACAAGTTAAATCAACCCTTTGCTAATTTCGGTCTCCCTCATTCCCTTCATTGATTCCACTCAAGTACTTGTCCGAGTGGTGTCAAATTGTTGACTATAATGATTTCTTTATTTTTGATAAGTAAATAATTGTATTAGAAACAAAGGCATTAAGGGGATGCCACCCATGTACAAAAGAAGGCCACAAGACAAAAAAGGCCCTATGCACTCCCTATAGAATGTAAAAGCTCTATCCAATCTAAGAATTGAGCAAGAGAAGGATTCCATTTTCTCTTGTCCCAACTATACAAGCTATTCACCAAAAAAAACTTTTAATTCTAAACATGGGCTTTTCAACCCCTTCAAAACATCTCAAATTTCTTTCTCGCAAATTAACCACATCAACCAATGGGAATCGTTGCCCAAACTCGTTGACTATAATGATTTCTATCACATCTAGACAACACTAACAAGTCTCACTATAATTGAAGCTGTATTCCTTTGCATAGCCCTTGACCATTGAGCGAGCTTTGTACCTCTAGACAGTATGCTTTCGCCTTGATATTATACACCGATTCACTAACAACCGCCTGCTTCCCTATAATTCGCAATTGCCGATATTTAAAGTACACGTCTTCGTACAACACAACAGATGCAAAAAAGAAAACTGGCAGAAAATTAGCATGAATCATGATACCAATAAACTCGATGCCATTTTAGTTCAAATGTCTCCTGCGGGTTCGAACTGTCTCGTAAGGTAAATCTTCCAAATATTCAGCGGCTCTTACCCACGTTTGTCATTTAAAACCAGACATCACACAAAAATAATAGAAGCTATAATCCTCGTTCTGAATACAACTATATAGCAGAATCTCTAACAACTAATCCTTTTGTCCCACCGTAAACCGCCATATCAATCCAAGTATGATCAACCAATTTATCTAAAAAAGTCAATAACTTTTAATTGCGTAGGCCAAGAAAGAGTATTTTTTTTAACAATTCAAGTGTCCGGGCAAGCTCACGCTCCCCCTCGACTAATTTAGGGACCAATCCCACCGTCCACCAGCACCCAAAGTATGATCAACCAATTTATCTAAAAATAGTCATTAACTCTTAATTGCGTAGGCCATGAAAGAGTATTATTTTACAACTCAGATGTCCGGGTCAACTCACGCTCCCTTTGACTAGTTCAAGAACCAATCCTACGTCCACCACCAATCAAAGTATGATCAACCAATTTATCTAAAAAAAGTCAATAACCTTGAATTGCGTAGGCCATGAAAGAGTATTATTTTACAATTTAGATGTCCGCGCCAGCTCAGGCTCCCCCTCGACAAGTCCAGGGACAATCCCACAGTCCACCAGCAGGGGCCAAGAAACTGAAGAACGAGGGCAAAAAGGTATTGGATTTTATAGCTATTGCGGAGTAAGCGAAAAGGGGAAGTACCTGAGGCGGCGATTTTGAGTCGGTGGAAAATGGAACCCCGCCGACGTATATCATGATTCTTCCGATTCACAGAACTTGAGAATGATCGACCTTGGAGAGAGAGAATTGCAGAGGGAAAAGAGAAGGGTCAACAGTTGGCAGTGCCCTTTTGATTGGAGGGATTATTCAGTGCCCCGGCCACAGCCATGTGGTGTCGTCCCTCGCCAAACCGCGTCTTTTTTATGTCCGGAACCGTTCGATCGACGTTGAGTGTGGACACTTATGCCTTGTTTGGATGTGATTTTGAAAAAAGAAATTCAACTCAAAAAACGCTCATTACTTTTATTTTTAATTATTACTTTTATTTCTCTCTCCTCTCTCTAATCATCACTTATTTTTAATTATTATCCTAATTTCTCTTTTCATTTATTACCCAAAAACGAAAGTCAAAAAATTTTAAAACGACATCCAAACAAGACATAGTGTATGGTGTGACGTGTAAGACCCTCGGGCTGGAAGCGGGTTCAAACACATCTATGTTGGATATATTTCTATTTTGTAGCATTACTCCATACGAATGTATTATTAGACCCATATCACTATGTGTGGTGTGGATGGAGAAATTATGGTAGTGGAGGAGATCATAAAAAACAATAAGAGAAAATAAAAGAAAATATAATTTTAATTTATTTTTTTGTACTTCCTATCAAATTTAATTGTTTTGAGAACTCACAATCATTTATTTCCATCATTCACACACAAACGAAAGGGTCAAAAAAAACAAACTTACCAGGTGAAAGAATGGAAAGGGCAACCAGTGTAGCTTCCTTCCAAAGCATATGTTAATTAAGGCACATGATTAGAGTACATTAATTTTGTTCATATTGCTCCACTCTATAGGGAATGTAACAGTCAAGGTGAGCAATAAATTGGGTTCTCAAAAAGATTATACTTTTTACTTTTAGACAAATATGCCCCTAACTTTGAGGTTTGTGTACAGACAATATTTAAGTTTAAGAAGTAGCCAATGATGAACAATCCAAGTCATAAAATGCAGAAGTATTGACTAAGCGTGTAACTTTCGAGTAATTAATTGTTTGCTCAGAACAATCTTGCAAATTAATCGTTGTTCAGAGGAGGACAGTCCGTCACCATAACCCAACCAATATGAAAGTGGAAACAATGCCACAAGGGCCCTCCACAGACCACATAGCAGCATCTGGTTCAGGAGTCCTACTACTCGCATGCGGATTCGAATCCAACACTGTGTGGGAGGGAGGAAATTTCACCCCATCTCCTTGGCCATCAATCTCTCGGCTGCGTACCACACCTTGGTGGTGAAAGGGCCAGATAATAATCCAGGAGCTTCATTGGAGTTTCATGAGGAATTTAAAAAAGTACTCTCCAATCTTGAGAATGGCAGAAAACAAAGCAAAGGTCTAGGAACGCCCCCTCTGAACACAAAGGTATTCAAAACCGTTCAATGTGTATGAACCCACATGCACCAAACGGCTCTGGACGCAATTGTATCAAAAGTTGTGTTTGTTTGAAGGCCAACCTTAGAACAGTACAAATTACATTTCAACAAACTTGACGGTTTCCACAGTTGAACAAGTCCAGTGCATGACGAAGGCGGTTGTTAATTACTTGTTAGTATTATGAGAAAGACAACAGTCCATTAACCATTCTCATGTTCATGGCATCATGCATGTTGACTCCTGATGCAACTTTCATTTTCTCCCCTCCGAAAGAACAAATGAAAATTCAGTCGCCAAGGTGGAAAAAAAAAACCCTCTCCCGTGCGGAAAATAGTAGTACTCCCTCCGTCTCTTTTTAGATGTCCTACTTCGTAACTCCAACTTATTAAAAAAACATCATCATTATACCTTTCACATCAATTTTTTCCTCCACTTTCCCTACTTACCCATCATCATTACACTTTTTACTCAATAACTTTTCAAAATGGAATCTACTTTTAGGGATAAAATAGATAATATACCAACTTTTACTCACTAACTTTACCAAACGAACACTTATTAAAGGACAGCCCAAAATGAAATACTGGACTATAATAAGGGAACGGAGGGAGTATGATGAACTTTCCTTTTGACTTCTTTTCTTCCTGATTTTGAGAAAACCCAATTCCCCTTCAGGGGCTTTGTTTCCCATTGACCCATTAGCCTCCATTCCCACACTCATTTTCCCCCTAATTTTTCTCTCAGTCACGAAACTAAGAAAACTCCATTCCAAGGCATGAAAAAAAGGAAGGATAGATATCTTTTTATAATTGAAACTTGCAGTAGTCGCGTAATCTTACACAAAATGTCATGCGCTCCTGCTCACTATCTTCACACTGCGCTCCCACTACCAATTATATAATTCTTGCAGATTTTACCCATTGCACAACACTTTTTTTAAAAATACGGTAAGTATTTATTTCACATTTTCAAACTCAAAAATAATGCAAATGAAAAAGAATTTTTGGATTTTTTTTTTGCACAGTTCATAAGATTTCAATGAGATTTATCAAACAAGATCCATACTGCTAGAAAAATTTATTTGCCTAATACTTTATTTTTTAGCTTGAAATTACCTTCTTAAAAAATAAGTACTTAAACAGAGTTCTGAAACACATTATAATTTAGGATGTATTTTAAAGACGCTTTCACACTCGCGCTCCCTCACCGCACGCTAATTACATGACCGTGGTCTCTTTTTAACACTGTAGTCAATTTTTTTGACATTTTGGATTCACAGTGTCAGCATCAGTAACGAACAGGCAAACTCTCGAATTGGTGAAGAGAAAGAGCAGTATTAATTTCAACGTCAGACTTGGTACAAAATACTTCTAGTACTGATCGATCATCCCACATGGGCATTTCAAATTAGGTGGTCCGGTTGGAATTGGTCAGGCAGGGGGAATTACATGTAAATGTAAATGGAATTTACTTTAATATGAATTTCGCAAATTCTTTATTACAGTCTCGATTCCGACTACACAAATCATTAATAAATTTTTTCTCGGATTCATTCAAAGGATAAGAATGACATTTGAAAAGCTTTTTCTCTCGTGGTCAAAAGGGCTTTCGTTGTTCTCTTTTTTGGAATTTCAACTCTTTATCAAATGTTGCCCCTTTCAAATTCCAAATCATTACAGATTGCGTATAGAAGTTGGCCAATAATATTTGTGGGACCTTTGGAGACACGAGTCTTTTTTCCTTTCGGGAGTAATTTTCTCCGCTTTTCGTACGTGACTGCGTTTCTTCCCCCAACTGCACCTCTCTCTTTTTTCCGACTGTACGTCATGGGTGTCCGAGACAGTTTACGCACCTCGACTATTTCCTCCTTCGGTCCGATGAAAGGCAGACTAGACATGCCAGGAACAAAGGGATCCACAAGAGATTTTTCTCTCGCGGCTTGACTGCCAACTTTCGATCTCAAAATATCTGGATTTAGAAAGGATCGATCATCCCTCTCTCTGCAAGGATATATAGCTTGAACCAGCCAAAATTCAAGCTCACACATGATTGGTGATGTTTGGGGTCAATTATATGCACTTGCTATACAGTTTGAGATGAGACAATAAAGTACGTAACGAAGTTTCGGTCTCATATATATAGAAAAGGAAAATAACAAAAATAGATAAACTAGAAGCGAAATAGTTTACAAGGATTTCCTTCTTTGCTCGGTATCTCTCTTTTGTGACCCAACTATGGGTTAATTTTGGGCACCAAAGTGTGGCTCGATTCGTTCAGTTCGTTGAGTTTATCGCGTACACACACAAAAGTTGATCGGGCACTGGATGCATGAGACATAAACAAATCAAGTTTTTCTTGAGAAAAAATTTAACTGTTAGCATGCGTTCCAAACAAAATGTCTAAAAGAACGTCTGTCTCTCTCTCTTGGCAAGGATAGCATGAAGTCATGAACCAGCCAAAATTAAAACTCACACATGATTGGTGATGTCTGGGCAGTAAAATATGTAACGAAGTTTCGGACTAGCTCATGGAAAAAAAATATTAGAAAAAAAAAAAAAGATAAACCAGAACTTGGGGGCCTGCTTTCTTGGTATCCCTAATGTGACCCAAATATGATCCATTTTGGGCACAAAAGTGTGACTCTATTTGTTACTCCATTGGTTCGTCGAGTTTTTCCTGTACACAGACATAAACAAATTTGATCGGGCACCGAATGCGATAAGGATAAAACAAGTTTGTCTTGAGAAAAATTAACGGTTAGTGTACATTTCAGAATAAAAATCTGGACAAGCGTGTCTCAATTATATTGTTACTGGTGTCCAGATAAGTGTGATTTTTTAGCGCTTTGAAACAACTTGATGAGGCAAGCAAAATAAACAGATTGGATCACTCTTTTGAACCCAGACCCTAAATTAAGAGCTCAGTGGGGAGTACACAGTAGAACCCCATGTAGATTAGAAGAGAAAATTTTGTTTATAGAGCAGCTGTAAACAAATCTTTACGGAGCTCAATGTTGGAAGTCCAAAAGAATTTTGGATGGTCCGGATTTTTAAAAAATTATTCGCGCGAATAGTTTTTTTAAAATTAATCCGGACAATTGATTACCGAAACAGATAGCTGAAATTGCACGGCTTTGTAAATAAGATGTTTGCAGCTGCTCCGGAAATAAGTTTCACTTATATTAGAAAGTAATTATATGACTTGCGTAAAATTGATGATTGGCCAAATATTCTTTGAATTTGGTGTAAAAGAATCATGTGAATGCATGATTGTAGGTCCATCAGGTTTTGGTGGATATTTAACTCATTAAAATAGTTAAACAAGATTTGTCACCATTCAAATCAACAACAAAATGGTTGAGTGGTTTTTACCTGGGATTTAGGTGTTTAGGTGTTTGCTCCATCATAAGGTCTCATGTTTGATTCTTCTCACCAACAACTCTTAAGACCACCTCACCCTCACTCGTAAACGTGTGAAACGAATGTGGGAGGGACCGTACGGATTAGTTTGAAGTGCGCAAACTGACCCGAGACACCTTGCATTACCAAAAATATAATCAAACTCAACAACAAAATTATACCGGTATGCAAAACCTTAAACCTATCCTCAGTTCATTAAAAAATAATAATAATAAAGGTTTTACCAAACTTTTCGGGCTCTTCTCAAATTGGCGGTGATTAGATAAGATAATTGGTCATCACAATTAGGGGAAAACTTAAATTAGTATAAATTAACATCTTCGGCTAGCCGGTTATGAAAATTGTTCTTCATTAATTATAAATAATTCACATGATCGATCATAATTAATATATATGCAAATTAAAGAAGCTGACTCACACATTTATCAAACCACAAGCAAAGTGTGACTATCACATGATAAACTATGCCGACTCCACGAGGTCAATCCTGGACTACATGCCTCCCTTTCACCATCACACAATCGTAGCTGAGTACGTACGTTTAGAATTTGATTTGATTTGCATAATAAAATCTAATCTTTGAAATTAGTTGAAAAGGTTCAAAGCCCAATTACATTTTTTTCTTGCACATGGAAATCTCTCGCGCATCTGATGTTGTTACATAGACTCGGATATCAGGCATCTAGAAAGTGCGCGGACCCAAGAGAAGCATCCCAAACTATAAAAAACGCACGAACAGATCGTCTGCAGTAAATAACAAAGATATTTCACGTAGGTAACAATCAGCGTGTATCCCTTCGCATGCGTCCGATGATCTTGTTAGGATTTTACTATCTTTGTAGGAATAAAAAGTCAAAAGGATCTTATTCTAGAGAGACAGATCGAACCCAACATCGATCGCGCAAATAATTATTCTCAATCCATGTCATGTTTCCACAAAACTAAAAGTCCGCATAGCATGGCATACCATGCGGAAATAATTTTATTCAAGTCTTACAGCAATCTTTGTATGTGGTCTATTCGTGTGTACGCATCCGTGTAGATGTAGACATTGTGATGTGTGTGCATGCGTTTGGTGTATGACTCGATTACAAATCTTTCAAAATGATTTTAGCTAGAAAGCGATCACACCATGCAAAGTCATTTTTAGTTCCACACACACACACAGATATATATATATATATATATATATATATATATATATATATATATCTTTGGTATAATCAATAGTATTAGAAAATTATGGTTGTCTCCTTAAAAGTAGAAAGAAGAAAGAAAACAAGGATTAAATTATATTCTAGGAATTTCGAGATGCTTATGCAATGAGTGAGATAGACTCACCAAGCCTAACATGGACAAATCATTGGATAACATATTAAATTATAGTGGTAGTTGAGGTTGAACTTTCTATTTGAGTGATTAGGTCACGTACATTTTTTTTTTTTAAAAACTATGTATACCCCATAATTCCCACTAAAGATTTGTGTAGATAGGCCCATAGTCGGTTACATTTTATATTCTTAATAACTAAGATGTCCGGATCAACTTACTCACATCTCGACTACTTTTGGAAACCGATTACACTTCTCATGACTTGCGGGATCCAAATTAAAGCTAGAGCAAAACTCTCTATGAGCTAACTCTAAAAGAGTTTATAACACCTAAGAAGTTTCGAACTTAAGACGATTAGGAGAGAGGAAGTCCCTAAGTACCAGACTTAACCACCGGGGCAACTCTTTTGGGTTCGGTTTCATTTTATAATCATGAAACCTCTCACATGGTAGAGCCAGCCAACGCATGTCATATTGGTGACATGAATTATGAAACTTGAATGGTTTGGTGCTAGACTAATAATCGCAAGTGTGAATTTATTTTTTTGTTACTGTATTGTTTTGAGAAATGAAACTAAAATGGCCAATAGGTATAAAAAATTTGCTACAAAGAGTATTTTGAATCGGTTAACTATATCAAATGGGTTTTTATATATATACAATCTACCTCGTTCGTTCTCATATTTCTCACATTATAACCAATTAATAGCGTAACATATAGTATGTAGTGAATTTATGCAACCATCTTTTCATTTTGCGAAAAAGGCTAAAATTCAAAAAGCTGAAAAGTTCTACTCCATGTTATCCGTTCTTGCTCTCAATTCTCATTTTCCCTAGTTTTGGTAATTTGAGACGTAACTGCCAAGCAGATGTACTTGGTAGCGATGTCAAGCGACCGATCTGGCCGTTCTTTTCGAAAATCAACGGCTTGAATATTGACTGAGTAATAGACAATTCGAATTTGTATATGCTGAGATTCAATCTAAACTATTTATGCCGAGATGAACTGCCAAATACCTCTCAGCATCTCAATTGGCAAGTGGATGCTTGGCAGCATCCCGAGTCTATGACTCACGTTAGGTATTGATGAGTCTCACGTGGCTTGCAACGTTTGTATTCAATGATTTCATTATGAACTTTGCACCTGACCTCGTGTGTGCTCATAATTGTGGCTCAGTAGGAGGGTACCCACCTTTACCCGACACCTTTCATCAATTTGCCATCTTTGTCCCCAATCACAGAACCCTTTTATCATCTTTCTCCTCACGCCTCCCCCCTCCCTCATAAATGTGCTTTGAATGAAACCCATTGAAAATTTGAGGCACACAAACCATGCCTTGAACCACGGACTAAACTGTCCTACCTTCATATAAACAAATAACCAAATGGGGAATGATAATGACACTCTTTTTTTTTACTAATGTCACTTTTTTTCTTTTTTTTTATAGTGTATGAACTTACATAATAGTTCATGCATTTTATGAAAGTTTATTACATTAAAGGATAAATTAATAGATCCACCTAATTAAAAGACAAAATGGGAGTGGCATTGGTAAAAAGAGAAATGAGAAATGGCATGTATCATTGGCCTCCTTTTTCTGAGTAATTAAACACAAAACATTCTACTAGTATTTGAAGATAAAGAAGAAATAAATATTCATGTGTTTTCTTCCCCCGAGTTTTCTTCCCCAAATAACCTGAAGAAAAGTGGGAGATTTTCTTCTACTAGCCTACTTCAATACCCCTCTCATTTTTCTTTTCTTTTCTTTTCTTTTTTTTTTTTTTTTTGGAGTCTGGAGAATTATAGATGTGTCCCCCACAACATTCACAGGAAGATGGGGTGGTGGAGAAACTCCCCAAAACATCAAAACAAACCCATCATTGTCAAAACCTTATCTAACAGCAAACAGCTGAAATCAGAGTGTATTTACACCTACTCACCACCACCACCGCCATTAACAAACTCAGATGATGGTTTTCTCTCTCCTCATTCTCCTTCTCCTTCTCTCTCATGAAGCTGCAGGCTGGTGTGGTGGTTGGGATTGAGAGAAAGGGTAGAATCTTGGCCTGGAGAGAGCAAAAGGGTTAGCAGCTTTCGACTTTGAGTCAGTAGAAGTATTAGTAGTATTGTTGATAACCGTAGACGCAGAAGCGGCGGCAGCAGAGGTGGTGGTGGTGGTGGTGGCGACGCGCTCGCAAGAGGGGCACATGGTGAGGGTGGTGGCCGGGAGTTGCATGTAGAATGGGTTGGAGTTCTTCAGAGCCCTCAACTCCTGAAGCTCCTTGTGCAGCCTTCTGTTCTCTTCCGTTAGTGTCTCGCAGCATCTCTTCAAGTACTCACAATCCACCTCCGTTTGCTTCAACTTCGTCCTAAATCGATACAACCAAAATTCCTTCATTCCCAAGAAAATAATATCTGCTAATTAATCTTTTTATAATTTGAACAACATGGAAAATCTAATTTCAATCCATAAACCAATCCTCATTAATTGAATGATCAAAACGTTCACTAAATACACATGGATGAAATTAATGCTGTGTGGGATCAATGATATGAAGTGATCAATACCCCATAAGATGATATAAGATGTACCATCAAATGATACACATCGATGTTGATGATACACGTCGTTGTTGTGAAGTCCTGTTCGGTTTGAATTTTAAAAGAGGTTCTTGAAAATAATAATAAGTGGAAAGAGATAGATATAAAAAATTTATTAAAGATCATGTCTAAAGGTTTTGAGCTCCCAAAATGAATAAGTACATGCCAGTTTTCGCTATTTTATTAAATAGCAAATGAATAATAACACATAAAATAGGTGTGAATTATTATATACATATATAAAGATACACAAATTACTCCAATTATAGGTACTACTACTACTACTTCACATGAATGAGAAGAAATTAGGACACCCACCTCGCTCTTCTGTTCTGAAACCAGACCTCCACTTGACGAGGTCGAAGGTTAAGCTGTTTCGCTAGCGCGAGTTTCTGTTTCTGCGACGTAGAAAGCAAAAACAAAATCACTCCAAAGAACCGAACAGATCTCTGATCTCTCTCTCTCTCTCTCTCTCTCTCTCTCTCTCCACATATATAAACCTTTTGAAAGGAAATACAGAAGTGGTAAATACTAACGGGATTAAGAGTGTTGTGTTCTTTGAAGCTCTCTTCGAGATAAGCCGACTGCTCCTTAGAGAGCCTTAGCTTCTTCCTGGACAAGGCGTTCTCGTCGTCGTCGCTGGCCCTTGACGAGGCTCTCTCCGCATCACCGCCGTCGTTTACGCCGGCGGCGGCGGCAGCAGCTTCCAAGTCCCTCTTGTTACCGGCACCTCTGAAGACGCAGAAGTCCATCTGAAACGACGACGCTACGCTGTTAGGGGAAGACACCGCCGCCCCATCCTCCGCGTCCGCTGCCGCCGGCGGCAGCCTGTTCACGTCGAACCCCCTCACCTTCTCCGATGAACCCCCTTCCGAACTCCCTACAATAACCCCATCAAAATCCAAATCAAATTTAGAACCACAAAAATTAACACACACAAAAGATCTTGAAATCTTTTCGTACGTATGGCTTGAAACATGTGTTCAACTTACCTATACCCAGAATATATCTGTAACTTTGTTCTAGCGTAATTTCAGATTTCAATCGCAAGATTGCAACAAAACAAATTCTGGCAGTCAGTTTCTGTGTGATCTTGCGGCTGAAATTACACGAGAACAGAGCTACAACCACAAATGAGTAACGGATAACCTGGTGCGTACACGTATGGAGACCCGGCCTTGACCTAAAGCAAAAGAGGCGGCTTCTCATTTTTTGGCACCCTTTGTTACAGTCTAGCAAAAAGAGCCTAATCTTTGATGTTTTGCTTCAGGCCGCTGGAAAGTCAGGGCCGGCTCTACACGTGTATGTGTTACTATACGATTATGGGCTTACCGTTGTCGGAGGGCCATGAGAGGGCGAGCTGGAGAGGGGGGTCGACAGAGACCGTCCGATCACCATTTCTTGTACTTCTTGATCTCTTCACGGCTTCTGATTCATCATCGCCATCGCCACTTGACTTATCTCTCTCTTGGTCTTGTAGCAGTCTTTTCCCGTTAGAGTTGATCCCCAGGGCCATGCAGAACTCTAGCCCTCTGTTAGTGGGGGTGGATTTGATCTCTCGATTCTTGGCCAGAAACCCAAATGGTCTTGGTGTTGTACTGTTATCTCCTAAGCTCAAACCCAGCTCCATTTTGAGAGAGAGAGAGGGAGAGAGAGAGAGAGGAATTGGGGATGAAAGGACTAGAAAGAGTCTTTATAGAGATTCTGTGAAATCTCCTGGTTATTTTTTTAATATAAATAAACTAGGAGAAAGAATGGTGGTAGTAGGAGTAGACCAGAATAGTCTCTTTCCATTTACTATTATTACGACTATTTTCCTCCTTTTGGTATGAACTCCTTTCTTTGTTTTTCTTTCTTTTATTGTTTGT
This sequence comes from Rhododendron vialii, assembly GCF_030253575.1. Lineage (NCBI taxonomy): Eukaryota > Viridiplantae > Streptophyta > Magnoliopsida > Ericales > Ericaceae > Rhododendron > Rhododendron vialii. Next base: position 5,903,964 of record NC_080563.1, on the reverse strand, counting down.
ATCAAAATAAAAATAAAGAGTGTGATTAGAAACGATAAAGAGTGTAATCACCTAACAGACGAACTTGAAAAATCTTCTCATTTTTTATGAAAACGCGTCAAGAGTTTTTCTCAACTAAATATATGAGGTTCCATTCTGCTAAAAAAAATAAGTACACTTATTTTCTGAATTAAACGCGATATATTATAAGAGAACGATCGGTTTCATAAAGCGAAAAATAAGTATTTAAAAAATAAAAATTTTAGCAAAATGATAATTAAATATACTTATAGATTTATTTATTCTCTGCTGATGAAAAATCTAACCGTCTCAAGATTTTAAATCTCATTAATGTGTCTTAATAAATTTTTATTCAGAAAAATAACTTTACGCTCTATCATTTCTCACAAACTCATGTCAAAATTAGTTTTCTTATTAACAAATTTGAATAAAAGTTAATTATAGATACCATAAAAGTACTGTATAGTATAGTAGAAATTAGAGTACAACAATCATTTTTTGTTGATTTAAATATTTTGTGCTTTTGGGTTTGGGGGAACAGTTTGACCGACAAATCCCGGTTGACAAAAGACACACGTGAAGCCCTAAAAAATTTGTAAGGAGGGAGGAGCTTCGTTTGAGACTTTATTCTCGAATCCAAACAAAGCAAAGGGGAGAGCCTAGCCTAGACCCACTCTCTCTGATGGCGCGTGAGTTACCCTCGGGTACTGCCATTTTTTGGGGCTCCAGACCAGAGATGGCATGGGGGTTGTAATGTAATGTAATGGAACCAGTCCTATGATTAGGGTGGTCTGGTCTGGTCAGGTCTTTGGACACTACTGTTGTTAGGTGCAATAATAACAATAATAAGATTCAAGCAATTATGCTATAGACACGTGTCTCGGCCACTCCCCAAACACTCTTTTCTCAAAAGCAGTAGAGTTTGCAGATTTGTGAAATCCGTTGCTTGCGAGAGAGGAGTGGCCGAGGAGCATGTCCCAGTATTTCCATAATTCAAGTCACACGGTGCAGTGGGGGGTCGATCTGTATGTTTTCTTTCTTACTACCAATGCACTGGATACTGTTTGGAGGAGTAAAAACACAATTCAACTCCTACCTACCAAAAACTTAACTACCCAGTCTCATGCACTCATATTATTACTCCAATTACCCTATGCGTCCCTTTTTTTGTTTGCTCTCTAGGGGGAGATTGTGTCATTTTGGCCTATGAAATGAAATACTTTTTGAGAAATCAAAGTTTGTCAAGTTGGTCGTTTCATTTCTTTTTCCAGTGGTTGCCTGAGTTCGAGTTTCATAGGGAGCAAGTTTGGAGTTCAGGGCTATGGGTAGTCTTTTAACCCCCCGTTGACTAACATACTAATACCTTACTAACCTCTGCTGATATATAACGTATGACAAAAAAATGAAATACTTTTCAAATTAATAATTTTTATATATTTTTTGTACCTTTTAAAATATCTCAGTGAATACTTTTCAACAACGCAAAAATGTTTTGAAAAAATATTTCCAAGGGCAAATTGTTTTTTGAGGTCAAACCGGCACAACTTTTCGAAACCGATAAACAAAATGCGACGGAGAGAACAATATATTCTTTGCTATAATTTGGTATCCGGTTTGATATACACAACTTAATTTGGAAGAGTAATCCATTAAGTATTTTTTGGACTTTTTCTTGTTTATCCTTATTCAATTTTTTCCGTATTTGTTAGTTTTGTGCCTCACTTTTTTTGTTTTCTGATTCGTCTCATCGAGACGAATCGAAAAAGTAAAAAATTATGACTTTACCCAAATATTTTGGAAAATAATAATTTTTCACAAAAGTTTTTTTTTTTGGTGCTAAAAAGTGGTATTTCTCAAAATATTTTGGGTAAAAGTAAATATTTTTCACTTTTTTGATTTCTCTCGTCAAGTCAAATCAATATTTCACAAAAGTTTAGCCCAAAATTAACGAACACGGTTTTTTTTGAATAAAGACAAAACCTCCAAAAACTGTTACTCCCTCCGTTCCTTATTGAGAGTCTCTTATTCTTATTTTGGGATGTTCCTAAATGATTGTTCCTTTCAAAAAATAAAAGTAAAAATTTGATAAAATTCCAAAAGTGTCCTTCATATGTGAATACAAATGGCTCAAAATAGGTAGAATGTAGGAATAATTGTGATAAATAGGCATAATGATTATATATCTCCTAAAAAAAATTTAAAAAGTTAAATTTTTTAAAATGAACTCTCATTTAGAAGTGAATGGGGAAAAAGTAAGTGTAACGGGATTTAAATTCACTGGCAAAGGGTAACCTTAAAGTCAAACCAATGCTGGAATTGAATAGCCCAACACACACGAATTGATAACACGAAAAACTTGGGCAGCGTGTTTCATGGCTTTTCATGAAGAGTCATGCAAAAGAGTGTGTTTTTATAGGGAAAAACCTAACAGACAATTCTATGCTTTTTGGATGTGATGATCATCACGGCCATCGGGCCATGGTTTGTTATAACTTGTCTCTCTCACTCTCTCTGCAACTACGATGATTGCAAACGTAAGGGAATCGAATTTCTTACGCTAAAAATACTTTGTTTGGAAACCCATACTCCTTCCTTTTCTTTTTGTTCATATACTGTCTTGTTTGGATGGTGTTTTAAAAATTTTTTAGTTTGGTTTTTTAGGTAATGAATAGAGAGAAATTAAGGTAATAATTGGAGATAAAAGTATTGACTAGGAAGAGATAGAGAGACTTGAGAATAATGATTAGAGAGAGAAATGAGAGTAATGATTGAAAATAGGAGTAATTATAAGTATTTTCTGAGTTGTAATTTTTTTTCCAAAATATCATCCAAACAAGATAGTAACCACTCAAATATTAGTGGTTTAGTGTTCTCGTCATATTTATTTTAAATATTGAATGTGGTTATCGAAAAAATGTAGTGTCAAAATACCTTTTAATTTTTATTTAACTTAATAAACCATCAAATTAGCGTTTAAGAAGTGTACTGTAATGAGTGAAAAGTGTATTAAAAATATAAAAAAGTGAACAGGAGTGTGTGTTTTTTGTCTTTTGTCTTTTTATTTTTTTTTTCTTATTGGCAGCCAATAAAAACTAAAATAACTTGCAAAACGATTTTCACTAAGTTGGACTAATATAAGTAATAAGCAAATAAGAAACGGGAACTCAATGAACCCTGATTCCTAAGTATTGTAGGCTATGTTTAGATGACTGGAATTTTTAGTAGAAATTAAAATGTGATTACGAGGAATCAAGTTCCTAGAAATTTTCTTCAGTAAGAATAGGAATACGATTAGTAGGAATTAAATATCCAGGAATATAATATCTGAAGTAATCTCATTCTGGTGTACGTATTGATCCATTAATCTTATGCAGTAAATAATTATTTTAAAATTTTAACAAAGTGAACATATACATTTTTTAGCGAAACTTTCTTCGAATCGAGCTGAGTTGAGCCGAGCCTCTAGGTTCTTTTTCGTGCATGTTTGGACGCTTCATTTTCACCTTTTTAACTTCTACTTTTTCAGTTTTGGGTGTTTGGCAGGTGGGGAAGAAAAAGTGTTTTGGGAAAATGATTTTTCCAATTTTAAAGATGCAGAGCAGAAGTCAAAAACAAGGCCAGAGGTCCTTTTCAACTTCTCATTTTCCACTTCTAATGAGCTAAGAGGGGAAAAGACCAAATTATACTTTATATTTGGTTTTAGAACTCTCTTAAGGTGCTCATTGAAAAATTTTAGAGCCAAAATTTTATTATAATCATTAAGGATAAAATGATTAGAAAAATAAAATCTTCACATCGGTTAAAACGGATTGAAAATTTGAACAATTAATTTTTAATCATATTTTTTAATATATAAAGGGTGTAAAAAGTTTTTTTTTTTTAAAGAGAAAGGTGTAAAAAGTTTTGTGAGTGCTGATACAATTAAAAACAATTTTTTTAAAAAAAATTGATTAAATCATTATTTATACATAGTATATTCCATAATAAATAAATAAGGGCAACATGGTAAAAAATCAGGTCATAACTCATTTTCATCGCATATCTTTCAAACACTATTCATATTGCAAAATGCACTCTGCACATATAATCCAAACACTTTACCAAATTTAAAAACTCATTCTGACCATAATCCAAAAAGTCAAAAAATCAAAAAATTAAAAATGAAAAGCTAAAAAATAAGCTCTCAAACACCTCTTTCGTTTGCAACGGGCAAGTCCAAAAGTTTGTGAGTTCCAGAGTAATTAGCAGTTAATTTTGGGGGTTAACAATCTGGCGACAGTCCACCTACCCAATACGCAAATCTTACCTCTGGGGTACGTAACAGCCCACGTGTCTAACAGTTATTGGAGGGAATCAAAAATTAAGCCACCTAGAAACAGTCGGGAATTGACGGATCATGTTTCAAAAGATAAGCACGAGATTTGACTCGTAATTGCCCCCCTTTTGGCCAGGCAAATGTCAAATCAAATTACTGGTAAAGATTTTTATTACCCTCATTAATGACGAAAAAGAACCTTTTTCTATTAGCCCAAGGCTGATCATAATTCAACGCAACACATGCCTCAAGTTTTTAATTTCTCTTTTGGTTTTTTGATCGGCCTCCTAAGCCCTAGGCTATACCAAAGATGAAAAGTGTAGACATATCAACACAAATGCATCTAAAATTAAAATCGCCCGATACGCATGAACTTTGAATTATTACTGGGATGGGATCCATAGGAGTCCGACGATCCTAGTTATGTCGGTATTGAAATTCTGTACTTTATATTTGTGTCGGTAATGAACTCTTGGTGGTGGGAGGAAAAACTATTAGTACTCCAACCGAAGGGAGGTTAGGTGTTCAATACATGAGGGGTAGTGAGAAACTTAAGTGAGAATGGACAAAAGAGAAAAAATATTACTACAATCATAATTTTCCTTAAATATTACTCTCTCTGTTTCAATTTAATAGTCTCTCGTTCTATTATAACCAGATAAAAAAATTAATTTTATCTTGAAATTTCTATTGAATTTTATATTCAATGTAGATCTAATTTGATAAATCTCAATTAGTTTTATAATATGATGTTTTAAAAATCATCTAAGATATTATATATTACAAGATATAGTCAATTGAAAAGCTACATGAACTCTAAAAAAAAACTATTAAATTAGGACGGATAGAGTATTTGTCAAATTTTGCATGACTGCTAAAGTAGTAGAATTTAGAAAAGCAGTAACTTGCTTAAATGCGAAAAGTCAATGTGAATATCTTCTAGCTAGTTGCTAATCAATGATCTCTTTCTCTCTCTTAGCATAGTTTATTTTCAAACTTCTTGCCAATTAAACAAGATTAATGTGATTTTGACACGAAAGTCATATTTGATGAGAGTGTTATTTTTTCATCATGATGACATTTTTGATTAATTGAAACTTTTCTTACATTTAGTTGAATACTCTCCGTCATTTTTTAAGTGTCATATTTTGTAACTTCAATTTATTAAAAAGACATCATCATTATACATTTTACATCAATTTTTTTCTTTATTTTCTCTACTTATCAATCATCATTACACTTTTACTCTTTAACTTTTCAAAGTAGAATTTATTTTTAAGGACAAAATAGATAATACACTAATTTTTACTCACTAACTTTACAAAATAAACACTTATTAAGGGACAGCACAAAATAAAATACTGAACTCTAATAAGGGACGAAGGGAGTAAGATTTCAGAGGTGCTTGGAAGCTAATTATTTTTTAAATTTAAAATTGCATTATAAACTTGGGGAGTGATTTTGACACTCCTCAAATTAATAACCGCACTTCGAGAGAGGAGTGCCAATATCAATTCCATAAACTTTTGGACTATAATTGCAATGTGTAAAAGTGTTTCTTTTTTTAACACGAAAGTATAAGAGAGTTTTCACCTACCATTTTCACTAGGTAATTGCTGACTAAGAAGGGGTATCAGAACCTTCTTTAAATACACACTTAACTCAAACTTCCAATGTGGGAGCTAGCCCAGATCACAGGGCCAAGAATATGTAAAAGTGTTTCAATGCTTTGTGAATAATAAATTTTGCGGAAAGAGTGTATCTGTAAATGCACTCTTCTTGGATACACTCTTTTCAGATATCGGTTCACTTTTTACCTATTATTCTCCTACCTTAAGGCTAAAGTTAGCATTTTTCTAATAAACTGAGGGGGCCCACCATGTAATGTTTTAGTATTTTTTAAAAAATGTACTCCCTCCGTTCCATAATATTTGGCACTTTCACTATTCCAACCTTATGAAAAAATTAACAATATCTTTTAATCCATAATATTTTTTTATAAGCAATATGGATCTTGTTTGATAGAGTTTAATTTGTTTTATTATACAAAGTTCAAAAAATTTCCTAAAACATTATGGATTGAAAGATATATGCAATTTAAAAATGACACGCATTCTTGAAAATGCCAATCATTATGGGACGAAGGGAGTACTAGGTTATAATTTGGATTTGCAAAGGGGAGTGCAAGAGCCCACTACTAGTTCCATCATTGTTTGGTTCCACCTAGAGTTAAAAAAGTTTCTGAATTTTTTTGTTTAAAATCCAGATTGTCCAAAACACTCTTGAACAATCCAGATTCACCCGAGGTAAGTATCTCTCTTCGAAACACATATAAATGTCATGGTATTAGGGACGTTGGAATAATCGAAAATTCAAAGGTTTTGAGGGAAACTATTGATGGCAGAAGTGTGGAAGGTGTTTTACCCTATCCTTCACAAGTCTTCACTCTCGCACTCAATATTCACTCTGTGCTCATACTTTCAATTCTCGCGCTCTCAATTCTTGCACTCACGAATTTTAGTTGTTTCGGAAGTTTTTAAAAGACGTTTTCACACTCCCGCTCTAGCTCTTGCTCTTGCACCAGCACTAGCCCGCGCATTATGTGACCTAGCTAGGTTTTACCAAACAAAAAGGAAGAAGAAGTGTGGAATGTGGGGTGGGGTGTTGGTGGTGACGGGCACCGAACCAGTAAATAAGCGGTGTCAAGGCAACAAATGTCGTGCTTTTAGGATCATTGCAATTATTGAAGTCATGCACACTTCAATGATAAGTTTATACATTCACACACACACACATAGAGAGAGAGAGAGAGAGAGAGAGAGAGAGAGAGAGAGAGAGATGGGGAGACATGAGAGAAGCATGAATTGAGGAGAGAGGTGGACAATTACCTTGGAAAACTTCCAAATTCCAACTATTTCCCCACCCTCCATCACGGCTTTGACAATTACTAGAAGGGGTGTTTTTGGAGCCTCTAATTTGCAATTTTCACACTAGCTACTATAACATTCTCACCTTTTTTCCACCAAAAAGAAGAAAAAATCTCACCTTTTGATCAATTTCTGGAAATACTAGATGGAAGATTGCATCATAGTCAATTCTGAATACTCCACTACTGTGAAAGAGTCAAATTCTGAGAATTAGCTGTAAGATGAGCCTTTTGATGTCCATTATGAATCCTCCGACCGCATTCCACCCCCCACCCCAAGAATAGCTTTATTGCCCCTGGCTGGCATTTCATAAAATCAACACAATTGCTCAAAATCACATATTTACGAAAGATTACTGTCCAATTTGAGATTAACTTGAAAAAGTTCCCTTAATACCCTCCCCCCTCTCTCTCTCTTTCTCTCTCTCTTTAAAAAATATACTATATATATGCATTAGAGAATGTGCACTCTCATTTGATGCTAGAAAAGTGAAAGGCATTCTTAAAAAGTCGAAGGCTTTGTTTGGTTTCTCTCTCTCTCTATTTAATATATATATATATATGCATTAGAGAATGTGCACTCTCATTTGATGCTAGAAAAGTGAAGGGCATTCTTAAAAAGTCGAAGGCTTTGTTTGGTTTCCATCTTTGGGTATTTTAGTTTTGACAGTAGGTGGTTCAGGTGGAGAGAGAAATAAGATAATGATTGGAGAGAGAGGTAATGAGTAGAAAAGGATATAGAGAGAAATTAAAGTAATAATTAGAGAAATATGATAATGATTGAAGAGAAAAATAGGGTAATGATTAGAAAACAAAAACAAAACAAAATTAGTAAAATGGAAAACGTACAAACAGTGCCGGCTCATATATTTTGGAAGCCTGAAATGAATTTTCTATATTGAGCCCCTTACATATTTATGAATTTCTTTAAAAAATGATAAAAGTACAAAAAATAACAAAAAAATCAAACTAAAAGGATACAATTATAACTATAAATGTAAAAAGATAAGATTGAAATTATGGAGGTGCATGGGAGTCGAATCACACACTCCCAATAACATGACAATATTATGTGACCATTGAACCAAGTATCTGGTTTGTGTTTTTATTTGAAAATATTCTAATATTAATATGTAAGTTACATTACAGTGGGACCTCAATTTTGAACCAAAATTCGAGGGCTGGAAGCGGTTGCTTCCCTTGCATACCCTATAAGCTGGCTCTGCGTACAAAGCAGCTTTTAACTATTCGGTTTGGATTTTGAGGAAGATTTTTGAAAATAATAAGAGAAGAAAAATATATTCAAAAAAATTATTAAAAAATCATAAAGTTTTAAAATCCTAAAATGAATAAGGTCATGCATACAGCATAAGACACATATGTCTACCCTCTAGAGTACGTCGTCGACATGTATTTCTTTAAAAATAATGAGCTGTCGACCTACATGGAACGACTCCAAAGACTTTCTCACCATGAAAATATACGTCATCCGATCAACTTTTTCATAGATATTTCATGTACTCGGTGTAAAATTAATGGATCACAATGTCAATGAAAATCGAGACAAATTCTACTTTGCATGTCATGAAAATTATTATAGAGATTTCCAAAAGAGAATATCCGAAAACGCATGAACAGATTAAGCGATTGGGGTAAATGCTGAGGTATAATGACAAATTTCAGAATTGGGGTTGGTGCTGAGCAATGGTGTGCACAGTACCGTGCTATACATCTCCGAGCCGTCGGATCGTACATTCGATGGCTCGGATCTCATCTTAGCATTGAACGGCTTTCGATCGTTAATTGCCGAAATGAGATCCGAGCCGTCGGATGCACAATCCGACAGCTCGGAGGTATGCAGCATAGTGCGGTACACCTCACTGCATAGCACCACCCCGAAGTCTCAAATTTCATGCCATTAGGGGTCCTTCTTTCTTCCCCTTCACCTCTGATTAGTCCCCCAACCATTTCGGTCTCTCTCTCCTCTCCCCTTTTTTTTTTTTGTGTGGATATGAGTTGAGATCTTGCTCGATCTCTTATTTCCCTACATTTTTTGATGGATCACCATGAATCGGAGGTGGATCTAAAGTTTCAGTCTCCAACATTTTTGTGTAGAAGATGGAGGTGGTCGGGTTCAACAAAGCTATAATGGATGGCGACGGTGACGGTGACGGTGACAAAATCTGTATTTCTACTTGGAGTGGATACCTTCACAAAAAACTCAATCTTGAGTGGTTCACTTTTTTTGTGTTGTTTTTCTTTGTTGGTGTAGTTGTATGTTGGGCCGTTGCGTAATTTGGTATTGTGTCAATATGCACAGTGTAACGATCAGCTCCAGCTGACCTGCATAAGTCTTAGTCTAACTATGTGACTCAAAAAATTAATCTCAAATTATTAGTAGCTAAAAGGCCTTACAATATATATCACATCAATTTCCCACATCTTACCGATAAGACATGGGACAATTGTAAGATGGGTTCTCACACACAGATTGCCTCTACTTTAATCAATTCCATTTATGTGCACATATTGCTATGCCCAGATCACTTTGTGGGACATATTTCGATGTCCCACAAGAATAATACGAGTCGTTTGTACATCGTACAATTTTTTTGAGTAGGCTTTTAAAAATCAGCTCGATTGAATGGTGTTTACACTAATGATTAACTTATGTTGCATAATTTTTTAATTTTGTCCTTATTCAAATTTTTGTTGCGTTTGTTAGTTTTACGCCAAACTTTTATGTAATATAGGTTTTTCTCGATGGGAAGAATAAAAAAAAAGTAAAAAATTATGCACTTTGTTTGGTTTCTATTTTCAGGTATTTTAATTTTGGTAGTGGGTGCAGAAAAAAATAAGATAATTATTGAAGAGAAAAATAGGATAATAATTAAAAAATAAAAACAAAACAAAATTAGTAAAATGAAAAACGAACAAAGCATGATTTTTACGCAAATATTTTGGAAACAGAAATGCTACACACACATACAATCTGTGCACAGATTGTGCACAGATTTTATTGTGGGGCCCACCACGGGTCCCACACAAATCATCCGAGCCGTTCATTAAATGTAAAATATTTTTTCAAGGGTTCCCATAAAAAATAATCTCAATCCGATACCTATAGATACTCGATCCAATCGTATAACTTTTCATTATCCGAAAATCTGAATGAAAAGTTAGATGGTTGGATGAAGCACCTATAGGTATTGGATTGAGCTTATTTTTTACGGGGACCCTTGAAAAAATGTTTTACATTTAATGAACGGCTTGGATGATTTGTGTGGGATCCGTGGTGGGCCCCACAATAAAATCTGTGCACAATCTGTGCATAAAAATCTGTACCAATAGCAGGACTCTTTTGGAAATCAGCAACGCATTTTATTTTAAATTTATTTTGGATCCGCAGCAAAGCATGTTCGTGAACTCACCACAGTAGTAATTATGAATCCTGTATAAAAGTCTCTCTACTCTGACGGAATTCTTCTTGTACTGCGGAATCCGTGAATTGAAGACAAAATCTTAGAGGATCTCCTGCGAATCTTGATGGAGGCTTTAAGAGGTCCTCTTAATTGGACCTTATTACCCCTAGTAGATAGCGTCTCATCAGCTCAAGGGGTATAATCGTACTTGTAGCAAGTTCGTCCTTGCTAAGCTATGAATCCAGAATCGAGTACCCCACCCATAGGCAGGGGTCACGTGAGGTGTGGGGTAGCGTTGAATGTAGAGCATACGAGAAATTTTAAATCGGATAGTACCGATGCGCACATTCAGATCGTTCAAAAACATGACCGATGGATCAGATTGAGATTTTTTTTTTCTCTATTTTAAATCCGTCCCGTGTCGGGATTGAGACACAAATTTTCTTTTATTTTTCTTGTTTTTAATCCGTTCGATACTTTTTAATACGGACCGTTGATTATATTAATAGTGGAGTACCAAAAATTCTGAAAGTGGAGTACCAAAAATTCTCAGATCACACGGACAAAGTCAAGGAACAAAAGGCGCGTATTGGTGGATTGGAGTGGCGGGGGTGTTGTGGGACCAGATTATTCACGTGAAGGGAGCGTGAAATACTCGTCGTCCCGATTCGTAACCGATGCGGACCCATCGTTTTTTGATAGGGGCGCGATGCGTAGGATAGAAAAAGGGACGAGTAATTGATGAATGATGATGATGATGATGATCATCGTGACAGTGATAGAAACAGAGAGGAGAGGAGAGGAGAGGAGAGGAGAGAGAGAGAGAAGTGGAGAGAGAGAGAGAGAGGTGGGTGGGGGGGACAGATGAACCGTCTTGAAGGGAACAGAGTCCCAACACAAGCAATCATTAGTACGGGCTTTTAGATTTTCTCTTCTCTCTCTTTTTCTTTCTCTCTCTAGGGGTAGAGGCCCTATGATGAGGAGTAGGAGTAGGAGCAGTATATAGTGTAGTTGTGGGCCCTGTAACTGCAGCTTTAATTGAGCCAGTAATTATTATAGCAGTGATTGAATGGTCTGTCTTTTTTGGTCCTTTGTTATTTTTCCTCTCAGTATTCACACGTCCCATCTAGAATCCTCTCTCTCCTCTTCAACCCCCTCATCATTTCTTCTCTCTCTCTCTCTCTCACAAAAAAGAAGTTGGGCCCACTAACGAATCTCTCACAAAATCTTATCCTTTCTACCACAAGTACTTTCCTGCTGCTGTTTCGATTCATTTTTTGTTTTAAAGGTTGATCAATGAATTATATGTGCAGTAGTAATACTTATGTTTGAGATCTCATCATTTTTGTTTATCGTAATGTAACACGCAAATCATTATCGCATCGCCAAATTCCATTTTAGTGGTGAATTGGTGGAATGTCGTTAGAGGTTGACAGTCACCGAAGTTTTATTTTTTATTTTTTATACCCGAGATACATATTTTTAGCTACGCCAATACATCACACGAAAGAAATTTAAACTATCCGAGATGGATTGAATTACTAAATATAGTCATTTTACAAACTTGAATACTCTTTGAAACCCATTTATTGTTAAATTATTCAAATCAAGTTTAATCATTCTATCTCATGAGCCCTACTACTTTATTGCTAAATAATAAAGCGAAATCAAATTCAAACTATTTTTCATAATAGTTAGACGGAGAGTGATTTTCATGTTCTCCTTTTTGATATCCACACTCTGTTTTTTATTTTTTTAAAGTTGAAAGCGTATGTACTCCATCCGTTCCTAAATGAGAGTCTACTTCCACTTTTTTCTATTATCTTTATCTTGTTTTATATCTTTCAATTTATAATATTTTTTTATGTTTTTTAAAAATTTTCGTCTAATTAAACTAATTGAGAAAGATTGAAAGATATAAAAAAAATAGAAGTGTCCGGAATACTAACATGGACTCTCATTTTGGAATGGAGAGAGTACTATTTTACTAAAAGACCAAGAAAGGAGAGTGAATATAAAAAAAAGTTTGAGAAAATCAATTCCTGATTATAAACATGTTGGGCTTGTTCGGTTTAGATTTTGAGAAAGACTTTAAAGTAATGAGTAGAGAAAGATAGATAGAGAAAATTTATTAAGAACCGCTCACATTAATTTTTGATTATTTCAAACGAACAAGCCCATTTTGATTTTTTTAGCTAGTACCATGGGCCATGGTCCATAGTACAGTAAAATAGTAAAAAGAGAGTTAAAATCCCTTTTGACTGAGATCAGAAGCCATGTTGTTCGTTGAATTTAGAAAGAAAGGGCCAAATGGGGGTCCCCATTTCCGTCCGGTCTCGTGGAGCGCAACTAAAAAAATGTCTACGTCTACTCACTATTGCTAGGCATGCGGAGATGTAATGTAAAAGCGTGAAATTTTTAGACTTCTTTTTCTTTCGCTTAAATTGTGATTTTGCGTGATTCGCGAATTACTTTAATTTAGTGTCGTATTCTTAGAATGGAGTTCGACCATAGGTACCGACGAACATTGTACCGATAGGGGTGCCGTTGGATTGCGGGACCCATATTAGGGTCTCAGTACAATTGATTTGAGTTGCTTAGCTTCTAATAGCTTCTGAATTAAGTAGAAAACTGGATCATGCACTCATAGTAATACAACCTCCATCGGTACTCATAAGGTTATGATTTCGACTGAGAGATAAAATATATATATGCGGTAAAGATGGTGAAGTAAATATTATTGTAGGAAAACTACTGCTACAAATAGCATATCCAATGCCTGGCTATTTTTCTGACAGCAATCTCCGTTAATCAAATCCTAAATCTTCACCTCTATGTTTTTTATTTAGGGAATTGATTTTGTTACTCCCCTTTTTGTTAATGTCACTTTTCTTCTCTCACAAAATAAATCATCTTATACAGACACAAAAATATACTCAAGAAAGGATTTTGCAAAAAAAATTATACTCCGTAGTACTCAAGCTCCCGGGAATAGAAGCCCGGATCTCACTCCGAACCTCTGGATTTTGGGGTGGACAACAAGAGCATCATCTCCAAAACGCTCGCTAAACCAAATTTGGTAAACCTTGTTTAGCTGGTCTCTCATTACTTCTAGCTCTCCACCAAGCTTGCTAAATTACATGCCACTCTGCTTAACCCCTGTTTTGAAAGTTTAAGTAAATTTTAGCAAGATTGATCATTCACCTTTTTTGTTATGGAGTAGTTTTTGCTAGCAAATTGAAGGCTTATAAACACACGACTCTCGTGTGGTTAATCATAATCTTTGTCTTCAACAATCATGGAGAGAGAGAGAGAGAGAGAGAGGGAGAGTCCCTCTCCATTTTACTATCATCTTTGTCTGTATACCCTCCACCCCACCCCACCATCTTCAATTCTTCATCATTATGGTCTTCATAAGATACCTCATTCTCCGGTCCCACTAACCAGCTTTTTTGCATAGACACAAACACGCAGAGAGGAGAGGCTGCCCTGCATTATTTATCATGAAAGATCTCTCTCCATTTTAGCTCCCCTTTTTGAATGTGAGGTGGTTGGTTGCCCTTAGGTAGTCAGGTGTAGGGTATGCAGGAGTAATTCAATTCTTGCCATTATTGATGAACCCATAGAGTAATTGGTTTACCAATTTTCATGTGAAGGGCATGCAGGCCAGTACATGATCAGTACTGGACAACAACATCACATATATATGTATGATTGAACACAGAACACCACCCTACTCCTACTCCTACTCCTACCAGTACCATATCTATCTATCATCATTAAGAGTGTTTTTTCTCATCATTAATATTCCCATACCGAATGATTATGATCACTTAAATGAGTTTAGTTCATACATTATTACATCGATCCTTAAGGATTGAAAGTGAGATTCTTTCTTCTTTTTGAGGAATGCAGGGTATCTCGAGCCAACTTACGTGCACCTCTGACCAATCCGTAGAAGCCCCTCTCACAATCGTTTCACACGAGTGAACCCTCCGATGAGTCGATACTCGTTAGCTAGCAAGAAGAATCGAACTTGCGACCGAATAATTCATGAGATTCCTATTCCTTAGGTTACGATTATCCAACCATACATGCCTTGTGTCGTATAAGGCCAATTGCCTTGTTGACAAGGGTAGACGGAGGTGTTGAAAAGTGGGGCGAAACGACACCATGGAGCCGAAAAAAAACTCTTAAAGTAAGAGTATTTTAGCCTCTCTCTCCCCATCTAGAAATTGGTGAATCAAGCTCAAGCATGTTTGGTGTGGTTTTCAGCATTCATTTTGTCCCAAAAATAGAGAGTTTCTCAGCATTCATTTTGTCCCAAAAATAGAGAGTTTCTCCGCACACACAAAAAAGAAGAAGAAGGCAAATCATATAATTTAACTCCACTATCTAAAAGTTCTGGCTCAGCTTCAACTTGTTAAAAGCACAAGCTTTTTGTGCGGTCGATTTCTTTTCAAGTGGCTAAAAAATCCATACTTGTCAACCTATGTGAGTAATTCAGGCTGTTGCCAAGACAGAGTACAACCAATTGATGCATGGGAGATTTTGTTTCTTACCTGCTCTAGCGACAGCCACTCAAAGCAATTGTTACTGTGGGGTTTGGTTATGATGAGTGGAATTGGCTTTGGCTCTCTGGTTCAATCTTGCTTGCTCCGTTCTTCCTCTTCCTCGTGACCTGCACCAAGTCACTAGCCTGGTTCAGCCCAATGACCTTCCGACGGTCAAATTAGTCCAGAAAAGGAGAAAAGGGAAGTATTATTTAGTGGGATCAACGTACCTCATTAGGGTTTCTATGCTTTCCTTATATAGGACTCCCTTGACTTGCTCACCAAGCAAATGCGTGGACGGCACACTCGATAATCGCCCTGGGTGACGTCATATATGTCGCACCGGATATGGCAATTATGAAGTACATGTCCTGAGCTGACCGTAATGATAACACTCGCCACGTGTTGTAACTGTCCTGGCCTACGCCACGATAACGTACATGGCCAAGCGGTTAGATGCACATGAACAAGGCTTCTTCCACGGATGACGTGGGTTGTTCTGCTAGATATAGGTTGGCCATGCCCGAATGTCATTGTTCGAAGACCGAGCTGGATGAACCAGAGGGACCCCACACGCGATGCCCCGAGCAACCGGCTTTAACCGAGCCCTATAGACCGAACCACATTATTAGGGCGACTACAGTTACCACGAAGAAAAGTGCGAGATAACACCTTCCCTACCAACTAATTGCCCATGCACCCTTAACTAATCATGCAAATTCAAGCTTAATATTACACCATCATTTCATAATTACCATAATGCAAAAATTAGCACAGAATAAAACATTATTCTGCACAATCATGCACATGGGTTTGTCATTGTTTCATGTAATCATGACAACCATTTTTTTTTACAACTTAGGTGTTCGGGTCAGCTTACGCGTATCTTTAATATTAGGGGATTAATTCACCGCCGACTTACACGAATCCTAATTAAAACTAGAGCAAAACTTGTATGAACTAATCTCAAATGAGCTAATAATACTTGAGAAGTTTCAAACCTAAAATTTTAAAAGGAAACAACTTCCTAAGTCTCAAACCTTCACTGCTACTAGACCTATCCTTTGGCGGGATGCAATCATGACAACTTAATTATCAGACAGCATGAGAAGAACTCAAAATGTACTCTTTTTCTCTCTGAAAAGTTGTTGACTTGATATGATTGAGGAGGAGACACACATTACATTGTTATTTGATTAGGCTGTTTGATTCCCCTTCACAGAGCAGGCAAAGAATTATTATATTCATTATATGAACCAATGATGGTTAATGAGTGATACCACTTCATTGATGGACCAGTGACCATCCATGAAAAATCACCCAAAAAAGGGAAAAGAAAAAGGTACTAAAAAAGAAGCTTAATTTATATAGGAATTCGAGAGTATTGTTTGGTAAAAAAGTATGCTTCGGCCCAAAACCACTTTTCTTTGACTGTGCCTAGTCCAACCTTATCACCGTCACCATAAAGAAGATCAAGAATTATAACAATTTTTTTTATAACCGGCTAACTTGCGTATATTTCAATTAATTCCGAAGTCCTCAAGTTAATAACCGGAAAAATTCTTCAGTGACTTCAAAATTTGAAATATTTTGGCCTCCAATCCTCCGTGGAATTCGAACATATGATCTTATATATGAAGGACAAGTACTAATTAGTTTTTCCATGCCATTTGGCCAACCCCTTTGGGATTAACAGTAATACTAATAATGACATAAAAAAATGGGTTGGAAAAAGGATGTTAAATACTCTCTGCCTATGCTGTACTGAAACCTAGTAGTACGGAGTAAACAATACGGAGTACATTTTTCCTGGTTTGGAAAATATAATAAATAATTGGTTGCACCGTCACAAAAGGCTTACACAAATATGTGCGGGCGGAATTTTGATTCCAGGCCATTTGGGTCTTCATATTTCAGGCCCAAACTCACAAGCCCCATTCCCTTATTTGATTGGATCTGGACTTGCTGAATTTGGCTTACCAACAAGAGTCCACAAAATTTTTTAACGGTCTAGATTTGAGTCAACTCGAATAAATATACGGGAAAATGACGGCCCATGACGTATTTTGATAATTAATACCCGTCAAGAACATACTAAGAATATTTGTTAATGCTGAAAATGTCTTTAACAGGTATTAATAATCAAAACACGTCATTGGCCGTCATTTTCCCTAAATATACCTTACCTGCTCCTTCCTTTGTTTTCACTTGAGAAATTGAGTCATTTCTAGTTCTTTTATCGACGACTCGGATAGTTTCAACTTTCCTGTACAACTTGGAATCCCAAATTTAGCAATAACAAAATTTTCCTATGAAAACATTTGGTTAAATTGATGGGTTCAAAGGAGCATCTATTTTTCATGGACATAACATGCAACCTGTTAGTAGATGGGTCGGTTGGATTGGCCCAACTCACATGGGTTAAGGATATACGATTTTTATGAGACTTATAAGTAACAATACATATTTGTATACCAAGGAACAAACTCACATGGGTTAAGGTTATACGATTGTTATGAGACTTATAAGTAACAATACATATTTGTATATCAAGGAACAATACGTATCAATTAAGAGGTGGCAAATGAGTGGATTTGGGCGGGTTGAAACGGGTCATTGGTTGAATACTAGTCTCTCATTTTCTGAAAATATATAGAACAACTAAGGTTCTTTGAGAAAATCTCTCTCCTCCTTTCTGCAGCCCCTCTCCTTTTCTCTGGGGTTTCCATCAAAGAACCCTAGGATTTGTGGTGTGGAAAACAAGAGTAGACTCTAGTAGTCTTCTCTAAGTGGCAAGAAAAGAAAACAGTGTATGCGTTCATGTTCGCTGTTTTCCATATATCAACCTTGGAGAGCTTCTGCTGCACTTCATTATGTGATTTACATGCTTCTGTATGTGTTCATGCTTCTGAAAGGACAATGTTTTCCTAGCTTCTTGTTCTTGGCAAATGTTTTCTGGGTACGAAGCCCTTGACATTGAAAGAGCTTCCAATCTACTACTCTATCTAAACAAAGCATAGTTGCCCTCACATATCCGGTTGTCAGTTTATGATCAAAAGGGAAAACCAACTGTCCATTTGTTCTGTAGGTCCACAGATTGAAAACAAGAAGTGCCTAATATGCTTTTATGTAGGTTCACAACATCAGATGAGGAACACAGGCAACTAGACGGATGATTCCTAACCGATGAACTGTAATACTAGATAGAAATGCAACATATGGTTCCAACAAGTGTCCGGAGGCAGAGATGGACCGATTGGAATCAGAAATAAGGTGTGACAGAAAGTGAAGCAAATAACAACAAATTAAACAAAGAAGTGTCCAGCGGTGGTTCATAGGATGGGTTAAAAAAACAGCAAAAAACAGATAAAAATTAGACCAATAAAAAGAAATAAGCAAAGCAACAAAATAGCACTGAAACAGTAGTTACACATGAAAATTTATGCATGAAAATATGAACTGAGCAAAGCATTATTTTACAGCACAAATCAATAGCTGTATGATACTTGTCTATTACGAGAAATTGAACTATTACGCATTAGTAGGTTCAGCACTATATCCAGGACTGTATAAATGAAAACTGAAGCGAGCAAGCAACTACCTATGAAAACCTTACATATTCACCTACAAATACATCCTCCGCAGTAACCTTTGATTACAACACCAGAAAGAAAAAGAAAAAATGCTACATCAATTTTCAAGAGGCATGTAAAATGTAAATACCTGGATAAGGAAAATGGAGACACATAAAGCTTTCAATAGGGTTTATATCAAACAACATGCACATCTCTATTCCTTCCAGGTGCGCTTAGACAAACAATCAACTGGTAACAATGTTGTGAGGAAGGCCATACCAACACCCCTTTTTTTTCCCACAGGCAGCCAATTGCTCGATCCAGGGTGACATTCAATCAGCTCCTACAGACAGCTCCATAGAATCCAAAGGGTCAAGTTTGACAAGAATGGTTTGCAAAACCATCATAATTTCCCTTGTACTGGCAGCTGCCAAATTATTTTCTTTATTTATTCAATGTCTGCAAAACATGACCACTTAAAGGAAGGAAATCTGAAATTTTTAGCTATTACAACCAAAATGCATAGAGATCTACAAGATATAATTCAATCTTCTCCTCCTAGGTGCACGAGAAGCTCCATTGTCTATATCTGAAACTCTGGAAAGACGATTCCTTCTCCTTGTAGACGAAGAGGGCTCAGTTAAGTCCATTTCAGTCGGCGCATCAGGTCTCAGGTTTTCCAAATGCCCATCAGAAGAAGAAACATCTGCTCTTTCGGAAGATGAAGCTCGGGTTGCCGTAGAATTGATCTCAGCTGCAGAATCCAAAGACTGGTGGTGGTGTTCTTCAACAGCAGCACTGCTTGTAGAAGGATGCCCTCTTTCAAATCGTAGAACCCGTTCTCGACTTCTTCCCGAAAGGGCTTCTTGGATACGCAACACAGCATAATCCTCAAACAACCTCGACCCCGATGAAGTGGAAGAAAGTGAAGCATCCGCATCCGATAGTACCCTCATCAAATGACGAGAACGGAGGCGGCGGCTGCCACCTCCTAACAGGGGGTTCCTTGACAACTCAGAGATGGGGATCTGACTATCTATAGTTGCAGGAGCGATTTCCTGCTGCTGTGAGGGGTCACCCCCTGTGGCACCTAACCGCATTCTAATTCGTCGAACTGCTTCTGACGTGAAGGCCCGGTTAACGCGTTGTTGCCTAACGCTCTCTATTCTATGTGCTTGGGGTCTTGGAGGCACCTTCACTCCAGACTCCGACTCTGACACAAAATTACTATCTCCGTTGCCGAAAATAGGAGTAACATTCGAATCTGTTACCTCTCCCTTGCAAACTGGGCATTCCTTGGCAGTTGAATATACATATGGCAATTGATAAAAGCATGCCCAACAAAACAAGTGACCACAACAAGTCAGTATCGGGTCTCTTGCCATGTCCAAGCACACATTACAGTCGAAAAACCCACCACCCTCACTGACAACCTTTTTAACTTCCGTATCCAATTCCAAGGCCTTTGCCACCAAATGAGAGCTATCCCTTTTGCCACTTTTGGCCCTCTCAACAGTCTCCCTATTCTGCTCTGTGCCCTCAGTACTACCAATAGTTTCAATCAATGCATCACTTGTTTCGGGAAGGTGGTTCCGAGCTTGTCGCCATCTCTGACGCTGCCTTGCCCTGGCATTGACAGCTTCAAGCTGTCGGATTCGGTCTTCAATCCGACTATGGGCTGTTTCTGAGTCATTCAATAGAAAGCCTACCCCTAGCCTTGAACCAGTAGATGGGCCCCGGCCTCCATTCTCCGCATTCTGCTCTGTGCCCTCACTACTTCCCATTGTTCCACTCAACACATCAAAATTTTCGGGAAGGCGGATTTGAGCCTGTCGCCATCTCTGGCGCCTAGCTCTTAACCCTTCAAGCCGTCGAATTCGATCCTCAATCTGATTATTGGTTGATTCCAACTCATTCAACAGAGATCCCAGCCCTATCCCTGAACCACTAGACGGATCCAGGGGTTCTTGGTTCAAATCAAGATCCATAACCGAATCAACCCTCATATTATCTTCCATCAGATATGAAAGATCCATAATTGAATCATCCCCAATAACGTTATCCATGATATACCCACCAACCCAAATTAAAATTCCAGAAACAAAATTCAATATACCACACTAGATCGCCAACAGAAACCCCATTAAACTCAAAACTGGTAGAAATTGGGTCTTTTTGAAAAAAAAAAAATTAGGGTTTTCGAAAATCAACAAACTTCCAACAGTTGATTCTTGCATGGAAAGGTATAAGAAAAAGGAAACTAAAGGTACGCTGAATTCTTTGTTTCATTGCGTATGCATTAATCTAGGTAGAAAAAAGGGATAAAAATTAGAAACCTGTGGGAAGGAGGGGAGTTCAGCTAAGATGCAGATGAGAGAAAGGTTCAGCTAAGATGTTGATGGTGTGCTCACAAGGAAGGAGAATTTGGTGGAGCTTTTCATCAAGATAAGCGGGTTCTTCCTCTCCTTGGCTTCTTCAACTGGCGGTCTGAGAGAGAGAAAGAGGGGAGAGAGAGGTGGACAAAGAAGACGACAAGAGAGAGAGAGATAGAGAGGAGACTTTAGCGCATCTTTGGACCCGGAAAGGCGGAAACCTGCTAAATCGCTTACTACGGCGTCGTGCCGTATTTTGTATATATATATATTTTTTTTTTGATCCGCGTGTCGTATTATATTTACTACATTGTTTTGCAGCTTTTGCTTTAACAGATTAAACCGAACTAATATCAATTAGCCCGTTTCAGGATCTTAAATAAATACTTATTTATTTTTTAAGAAGGCAATTTCAAGTTAAAAAATAATGTGTTTACGCAAATAATTTTTCTATCATTATGGATCTTATTTGATAGATCTCATCGAGATCTCTTATACGGTGAAAAAAAATCTTTTTCATTTATATTATTTTTGAGTTTGAAAATGTGAAATAAGCTGCTTATTTTTTAAGAAAGTTTCTGAAACGGGGTTATTTATAGGAGTGTCTAGAATAATTACAAGAAAAAATCTAGCATTTATCCACATAAATAAACATGAACCTGCCTAAGTAATTGTCCGAGAGAATTTCACAACTGTCGTTTCAAAGATAAAATGTTATCGGGAGCCACATCAATGTGTTACCGATAACAATCTCTTACACTTTGATAAAATTATAGGAGCGGTCGAAATGGTTACTGAAGAAAATATAGCATTTATCCACGTAAATAAACATGACTCTGTTGAAATAATTGTCCCGAAAAATTGCCGATTCAATGACAAATTGTTATTGGGGGCCACATCAATGTTTTCGGTAACAATCTCTTACACTTTGAAAGAATTATAAGATCGTCTGAAATGGTTACCGGAGAAAATCTAGCGTTCAGCCACATAAATAAACATGACTTCATTTAAATAACTGTTCCAGAGAATTTCTTGCACTTTGATAAAAATATCGGAGCGTCCAAAATGGTTACTCGAGAATATACGTAGTTCTCCAAAATCGAATACAACTGGAGCAATTTCAGATGACGGTAAAAAGCTTTACAAGTGAATAGAATCCACGGTACGTTCTACCTCACCACCCTCTCACTCATACCTCTGCGAGCATCTTCAACCCATGCTCTATTTCTTTATTTGAGAGTATGGAACTCCTCTAATCCATCCTCTCAAGCCTCCTCTATTTGAGAGGATGAAATTTTGATCCTCCATATTTAGAGGATGTGAAAAAATATGGAGGATCACCTCTATAACACTATTCACCTTTTAAAATGGCATTTGTATCCTTATGAGCTTTTGTTTATGTCAATCATATCATTTTACCCTTGCACGTTTATGTCAACCTTTTAACATTGTCTACACTTCTACAACATCAACTTAATTCCACAGGACTTGTGCTTAACTTCTAAGTACATTTCATAGGTTCTACAACATTAACTTTTACAGCAACTGGTAGATGAACTACCACCATCTACCACCATCATTAACTTGAGTAAAACTGGAGTAAAAAACAGGAGAGGAACTTGTTTTGCTGTGGCAGAGATTAATTTTGGAGGAAATTTTTGGAGGGTGATTTTGGAGGGAATTGGTAGAGGTTAATTTTGGAGGAAAACTTTAAAGAGAAAAATAGAAGGTTTGTGGTTGGAGTAAATAGGAATAGTAATTTCCTCTAAAATCATTTTATGAATAAAATAGAGTATTTGATACTTTCAAATAGAGTATTGAATTGGAGATGGCTACGACATTTTGCTCACTACAAAACCTCACTGATCTCTCTCTCTCTCTCTGATACTCAAAACCCCACAAAACAAAGGGTTGCCTTTAAAGGTATGAATTGAACTCTATAGTCTCTAGTCAATTCCAATCCCAGACAAGTAAGAGCCCAAGACTTCAATTCTGGTGGCTGGAACAGTGGAAAATACCCCCGTGGAGCAGATATATATATCTTACCACATCCTTGAGACATGGAGACTGTGTTTCAGTGTTTCGTTTGGCGGGTTTAGAGACCCAACCCTTTCTCTTTGCGCATGGTCCTCAATATCCTTAATAAATTTCCTCCCAAATTATTACTCTCATTTTTTTTTTATCTATCTCTCTCCAATCGTCACTCATTATTCCAAAACCCAAACCAAACGAAGTCGGAATGCTTGTGTTTGATTGGCAACCAAACATGGCCACCATGCTCATATTTCCATGTGATAGCCCTACCCAAAGTGATTCTTTCTTGGCACCAAATTTACCTTATAAGATCTTACTGATGCAACTAGGAGTTGGAATTAATCTTTCTTTAATATATGTCTAAACCACAAGGAGCGGATATCTGACATGCTTTCATTGACTTTAAGACCCTTAATTCCTTCCATTATTAATCCCATCAATATACGAAGACTCTGCTTTTACTATTATATCCCTTATTAGTACATGAAGATGTATCTAAAATTGGGAATGAAAAGTGAGGATATTTTGTATTTGATGCTTTTCAATTCGAATTTGATACATTTTACCGATCGCACCGATGATTAAAACCACTCCTTTTTTGGGAGCTCGTTGAGTTTAACCATGCCAAAAGCTTAAGTAGATTCATAATATCAATCGACATATGATCGTGACGCATTCATCCATTAATAAATGGGTTCCTAATAAGTTTGCACCCAACCTATTTTACTAATGATAAATGTGTTCAAAAGATATTTATCAATATGCAATCGAGATTTTTTGTTTACATGGTAGTGTTTTATTTCTTTTGTTTAATTATATTGATTTACTTTTTTGGTACGGTAGTGTTCTCAACAAGCTCTAAAAATATAACGATTTTTATCAATGAATTGGATCCAAGTTAAGGGCTCACAAAAGGCCTAAACTAGAAAAGGTTGAGTCCCTTCATAATCCCAATTAACCCAAACGACATATCCCTTTTTAATGTTGACAATTATAAAAAGGACAAACGTGGTGTGATGAGGGCAGAATTAACGAAATAAATTTGTTCATCGATACCATAAGCCAAATAAACTTCAAGAAAATCTATTATTCATCAAAAACCCTACTTAGAAATTTAAAAAAAAAAACCCCCTTCATAGATGGACCATGGTGATTAGTTAGAACCTTGGCTAATAAACATGTCTGAATTCTTCTGATTGACCTACTCCTATGTGCTTCCCTCTACTACACAACTAACCAACCAACATTTTTATTTTTCTTAATTTGTTGAGAAAAAGAACTTCAATTCGTTGTATTAAAAAAAATACACTTGGCGGCCAATCCTGTGTTCCATGCCTGCTCGATCGCAAGAAGTAAAGAAATTAAGGATTCCAAAGGAGATTGAAATGAAGCACATACAAAGAAAAGAATCAATCCTGAAAACCTAAATTTCTGAAGATCGACTCGCGCTAATAAGTTAAATGTGTTTCATTTAGAATAAAAAACAAAATCCTTGATAATAACATTAATGTGTATACCAAATAGTAATTGTCATCAAAACAAGAAAAGAGAAAAGTTGGGAGAACCCACTACTACTACATCTGTGTGATACTACTAGAATCAATAAAGAAGAACCATGTTGATCAACCACTGTGATCACGCCTTTGGAAAAACTCCAGTCTCCGGTCAATCACCCTCAAGTTTTGGCTAACCAACCCACTCAAGTAGTACAAATCACCTATGCTTAAACACTCCAACCCTAGTCTACCGGACAAACACTGGTACATGACCTGAGTCATCTCGTTATGCCGGTTCTCCGTCCCCAGTTTCGTCACTTTCTCGGTCGTCTTCTCGAGCCTTTGACGGGTGAAACTTTGTTGGTCCACCATCTTTCTGTTCTGTTCCGGTGGAGCCATGTTCCGAAACCTCGAGATCACGCGCTGAGCGTCCAGCGGAGAAGGCCAGACGTTCGGCTCGGGGCTATAAGGACTGTATAGGATGGCGCATGCTTCGACTCCGCACAACGTTGTGATCTCCTCTGCCTTCTTGATTAAGCCACTCTCCCGTTTTCTGAATGTGGTTCTTCTCGCGGAATCGTCTGAGATATAAGCAAGCTTCACTTTGCTTCTTGGCATGTTTGAGGTATGGTCTGGGGAGTTTGGATGGTATTGTTCTTGTCCCAAGGGTTTTATTTATAGGGAGATAACTAGATACAACTTGTATTGCAATTTATGAGGATTAGCTGGACAAATTTATTGCATCTTCTGATTTTGGTAGGGTACATTCGTTGCGAAATCCAGTCATTTATTCCTCATTATGTATGAACCAAAAATAGTGGATTTGATTTGTTTTGAATGTGTTCGGCATTAACACCAGTTATCTACTTATCTATTGGTACTCACTTTCTTTTTTGTGTGCGATAAGTGAAATACAATCCATGCTAAAGTGAAATAGTAACGGGGGATGCATCGTAGCATTGAGGATCAAGTAAATGCCACAAAATTATGACTGTAATCCTACGACATCAACTCTGTGGTACAAAGATTGGAAAATGATAACCATAACAGAGAACTACTGCCATTAATAAACGAAAACTGTGTTTTGGACCGCGCTCTCGCTTCCCTATTTTATTCATCTATAGCATGCCTTCGACTAAGAGACCCAATCCTTTTTCCAATGTTGCTTATCTTTTGGTTCAAAAAGCGACGCATTTCATTCAGATCAACTATGCTCAAATACTCAAAACCCTTTACCCTCCGCCGTTCAAGCACCGGTGTATTAAATGAGTCATCTCCTCGGGTCATTCTCCAACTCTTGTTTCATCTGTTGCTCCTTGGCGTTTGTCAGCCTTTGCCTTATGAAACTCTCTTGGTTCAGCATTCTTTTAGTTTGTTTCGACTCAAGACATATCGCGATAACACGTTGAGTTCCCGTTGATAAGACAAATGAAACTTTGATGGGACTGAGACCCTTTGGATGAGATGATGGAAACTCAACTGCAGATGACGAAGATTCAGTATCAGATGAACAGATCACACATGATTATGCAACGTGGGAGTTGGACTTCGTCCTCCATATTAGAACAATTAATTAATTGTATGGATTCTGTAATGCATAAAAACAGAAAACATAGTTGCATGTGGGGCAATAGTTGCCACTTAAACAGGAAATACATTTTAATGCTCTCTCTCTCTCTGGCTCTGGTGTTGGATATCGGGTTGGAGTTTGCATGGATTGGGAGGGAAGCTAATGGCCTAGCACATGAGGTGGCGACAAGCGCAAAGAGAGGGCTTCTTCTTCCAAACTGGGCTTCTTCTCTGCCGGCTCTAGTTTTATCTATCTTAGCTAATTGCATGCTTTACATAATTGCATAATAATCAAACTTTAATTCGGCATTATTGTTAGCAACCCTATTTAACCCGAGTTGAGTTTTGTTCACCCTCCACTTAAGAGGGAGGGTGAACATTACCCTCCTTCCTATTGGTTGAAATAGTGTGAATCTTATCACAAAGTGATATTATGCTTATCAAAAAGTATATTATACGGATGAGACCTACACCATTTTAACAAATAAGAGGGAGTGTAATATTTACTCTCTTTTAAGGAGGGTGAACAAAATTGCACTCCTATCAACCCCCCATTCATCTCAAGATGGTTGCCTAGCATACACTTTATGAGACAAATTCCCATTCATCTCAAAATGGTTTTTTGTTAAGTCTTTGCATAGAGTTATAGTTCTCCCTTAGAAGAATCCATTGCCACTTTGACCCACCTAAAAAGATGTTCGGGTCCCCACTTACATTTTAGCCCAAAGCTGCTAAAAAATAAAGCTGAACTCTTATTGTGACTTGTGAGCAAAAAAGTAATAGACCATAGGATGGCTAATAATGACACAACAACATATGCAGTTTCAGACTGATAGCAAGGTGATATTATATAGTATGTTTTCTATGCACCACAGACCATGTGCTTCACCTTACAAGCTTAAAGTGCCATGATCCGATCAAGAAAGCTATAATATATACTGTAGATTATATCAGTAAACTAAAAGGAATTGAACCATTTCCTCATAACAGTGTCCTTCCCACCTCAGTTGAGAAGCATTGCAAGAAAAGTCATTACGCATGAATATGATGTTGAGCAAAAAGCAGAAAATATACCGTAGGATCCAATTTGGATTTTGGGAGAATAGAAGGCACATGCATCCCACATGGAGGGATACTTGGAGTGGAAGTTCCCTTGAGAAAAACGTTGACCTGAAGACAGGGAAAACCAAAAGATGCAAAAGTCAACGAACTTAATTGTTTGCAGGAATGGGTAGATCCCAAGAAGGCTTGGAATACAACTAGGCCAGAACTTAGCTGCATTACTAAATTGTTTTCTATCAGTTAGCCAATTATATAAGCATATATGGCCACAGTGCCCCACCCCCCGCACAAACACATCAAAGAGAGAGAGAGAGAGAGAGATGGAGTCCAAGCATTTCAGCCATCGCCACAACCTAACCATCCGCCAAATGCCAGAAGGGGAAACAATCGATTGCTCCGGTTGCAACTTAGCCGCGTCAGGCGCGGTCTATGCATGCATGCAATGCAAATTCTTCCTTCATGAAAAATGTTTTCACGCCACTCGCTCCATCAACCACCCATCCCACCCACTTCACCATCTAACCCTTGTCCCTTACCCCACTTACCCCACGGGCTACTTCACCTGCGATTCCTGCAGTGAACTTGGATCTGGCTTTTCTTTTACTTGTTCCACCTGTGACTTTGACCTCCATGTCCACTGTGCTTCTATTTCTGAAAATACTCCTGTTGATGCAGTGCCCTATTTGGAATTCCAAATGACTGGTACTACTTCAACAGAGCCAGAGACAGAGCCCACTGCGGCTCCTACGCAGATTCAACACAAGTCCCATGCCGAACACGCCCTTAATCTTCTGCCGAGGGCCCCTGGTGCCAATGGTACATTCATTTGCAATGGATGTGGTGAAAATGGCGATGCCTCAGTATACCGTTGCTCCACATGTGACTATGATCTTCACATTAAATGTGCTTGGTTGAATAAAATTGTGGATCGTGTCGATCACGAACACCCCCTCACTCTGTACTACTCTAACCCGTACAAGGATAAGGGCGTGGCATTTGAGTGCGATGTCTGTCATTATAATGTCCCAGAGAATTCTTGGGTTTACTGCTGTTTAGATTGTGACTATGGAACTCATGTGAACTGTGTATGGGGTGAGGAACGCCCGAAAGTAGACGTGGAACTTGAAAATTTTATTGCAGCTAAACAAGAGCCTACTAGGGCTCATACACAGATTCACCACAAGTCCCATGCCAAACATGCCCTTAATCTTCTGTCTGGGTACCCCAGTGCCGATGGTGAGTACATTTGCAATGGATGTGGTGAAAGTGGAAATGACTCAGTATACCGTTGCTCCACATGCGACTATGATCTCCATGTTAAATGTGCTGGCTTGAATGAAATAGTGGATCGTGTTGATCATGAACACCCTCTCACTTTGTTCTACTTGAATCCATACAACGGTAAGGGTGTGATCTTTGAGTGCGATGTCTGTCATTACAACATTCCCTCAGATTCTTGGATTTACTGTTGTTTAGAGTGTGCCTACGGAACTCATGTGAACTGTGTATGGGGAAAGGAACGCCCAAAAGCAGTAGTTGAACTTGAAAAATTTGTTGCAGCTCAACAAGAACTCTCACGTCTTCAACAGCAAATCCAAATGAACAGGTTATCAGCTCAGATGATAGCATCATCAATCAACGGTTTCAGACACTGACCAGGGAGAGCTTGGGATCTATCATTATCAGTTGGATTTGGATGTTCCACTTGTTTGTTTTCTAACTTTGTCCTTTTCTTATTGTTATTTGAATGTTGTACTGGTATGCCCTCCAGTATTAAAAGTTTGTTTCCATCGGGTTGCCTTTTGGGCTAACTTTTTACCATCTTTTTTGCACTGTCTTTTTTAGTTATTTTCTCTTGATGTTTACTACATCCAGGTCAAATTTTTACATCACATCGTTCATCTCGACGAGAAAATTCGGGAAAATCATAAAAATATAGACCAAAGTGGAAAATACGAAAATTCACTAAAGATGACGCTAAAGACACTAAAGACCATGAGTCATATCCGTACAAGCAAGGATATCCATCATTTTTGGTTTGCAAATCAACCAATCCATATGACCGGATTTAATACCAACACCTATTTCAGTTCACACAAGTCAACCACAGGCCGAACAATCAGTGGCTCTGATACCACTAGTCGGGAAAAACTACCCACCCAGTGTCAATAACAAAAACTCAAGGGTTAATAGGAGCAAAATACGTGCAAAGAAATTTAAGAGGCAAATCATCAAACACCCAGAAGGCGTACAAAGTATTACAAGGGTCAGTGCATTACCTGAAAAGAAACTTGTGCCACGACAAGAACAACAGCAATCTGTGGAAGACACAAGCTGCACCAGATTTTTCAGAGTCTTGATTGAAACAAGAAATTGAACCTATGAACCCTTTACTAGGTAAATGGACGGGTTTCTTATCTTTCTCTTCTCACGGGGTCACTATCTGGGGCCCGAAAAAACAGGAAATTAATGAACTATTGGCAGGGATATTAGCGTTGCATAGAGTTCTGATTATGTTTTTAAAAAATGAACAATTAATGAACTATTGGCAGGGAAAAGAAAAGAAGCTTTTTTTCTCACTTAATGGTGACGTTTTTTTGTAGTAAGAAAGGGGAAGAACGAATAAAAAAGTTTGGACTTTTATATAGTTTTATCCCCATTTCTAATCGAAATGAGTATTCCAGTGAGTGATTTAATGAGAATCGATGGTTTCTTCTCTTCTTTTTCTAGTCAAATCACTCGAATATAAAGGGCCTGTTTGTTAGATGACATCTACAGCTTGCTTTGTTCGTTTTGTCTGAAAGTTCATGAATTTTCAAGAAATCAACATAGGAACGGTTCACAATGTTAATGTTAGAATTGAAGAAAATAGGAAAATTCGTGCTTCCATCCCATGCATGGGATTTGCATATGGATTTGGGCTTTAACATGCGGTTTACAATGTTAATGTTGGAATTCAAGATATCATACCGAATTCATATTTAATTAGTTCGAGTGGATTTCTCTGTTAAAATTTAAAGTCAATATCTTTAATCGAAGACATTGTATCTGATTTGTCACTAATTAATCAGCGATGCATAAATTAGCCCGAATATTTAAGTTATAAAAGAAAGACTATCTTTTAGTTAAAATCAAATTTCAACTCATTATACCATGTGGCATGTGCCCCGAACTCACCCTCAAAATCTGCAATTACAAGGAGATGCAAGGAAGCAACACGGGGGGCGGGGGTCACCAAAATAAATAAATAAATTATGGATCCAATCACTCACACCTCAACCCTCCCACCCTTCCCAACTGAAAATTATTAAGCAGTACCGTTACGTGCCCATCCTTCCCAGTTCCCAGATTTCCTATTCCGTGCTCCTAACATGAATTACTCCCCCCGAATCATATAATGCATGCTGCAATTGGGTTACCCCAATTGCCGAGAAGCCAAGTTCTTATTCTTTTTTCTATTTTGTGTTTAGGCTTAGACGCTTATTAAATTCTTGATCATTGTCAAGAGACGATCTTCGTAACTTGTCCATGCCCTGTTGGGAATTAGGGATGGTCAACAATCCCTCAATTGGTAATTGTAGACGGAAAGAGTTTCCGAACACTCATTTTAGATACTACAATAATTTGTCAAGTCTCGTAAACCCACCCATCTTCGCCAGACTAGTCAGATGGCTAAATAAACTAATATTTGCTGCAATACATGGCCAAAATCTTTGAAGACCAATCAACAACATTTTAAATATTGAACAACAAATTCTTTTTATTTCCTCTTTGCCATTGCAATTTTCAAAGATGCATTGAGAATGAAAATAACATTTTATGTAATAAAATATACTAGCCTTATTGGAGTAACAGTTAAAAGAAAAAAGTAGCCAACAAGACAGGAGCTTATGATACTCGATACCACAGCGGATGGTTTCCCATGAAACCCAAACCGACGTCCCACCCGTCAACGAGTGATTTGCTTAGATTCACAGTCATACCGAAAGCCACCAACGAAAACGCAAAGCAATCCCACCGATCGAATGGCCGAACAAGGAGAAGCAGTGCCACCACCACCACCGACACCAGATGCCCAGCTCTTTGGCCTCCTCTCCAGTCTCCTCCAGCAGGTAATCAACATATACATACGTGTATTATAACATGTAGGTAAGATGTGTATGCACTGTTTTTTATTAGGGGGTGTAGAATTTTAGAAGTGGCAATAGTACGTGGAAGGAACAAGTTCTGATGGATTGTGAATGTTTGATGGGATATATAGGATCTGGGTATTTTGATTTGATCTGGGTTTTTCCTTTTGTCGATCATTGCGTTGGTAATTTACTTTTTAGGGGTAAATTCCGATTCTTGATTTCCCCTAAGTTGTTGCAATTGAAAACCTGATGGATTGAAGGATGTTAGGCGCATAAGCTAATCATTCTGCAAACTTAGACATGCATGGGATGTAAAATGGTGGAAAATTATAACTTTTTTTCCCTTTTGCTTATTGGTTTAATTATATGTTAGACCCTATGATTGTTTACTCTGAAGGCTTATGGCAAGCTGTTATGGCAGTTATGCATAATTACTTGAGATTTTAGGGTAATTTGGGGAATTCGTCGTGTGTTGGTCCTTCACCAGTTTGGACCCTAGTTCGTTTGGTTTGCTCTTTTTTACAGTAACTACTTCAAACATTAAGCGGCATTGAATTATTGTTACATGTTTCCTCAGGTTGCAGGATTTCGATGAGGAGGAAAAAGGAACATGTAACTTGGACAATATTTGTGAGCATTAGTTAGTTTGGATAAAGTTTTCGACTTTACAGGCTTTTTACATTGTTAAAAGTTTGAGCTATCATGGGTGAGATTGTTAGTCAAGTCATTGAACACTCTTCTAGTCGTCTTGTTAAGTGAAATGGAGAATAGGTCTATACCCAATCCACCCACAAAACTCAATGACTCGTACTCATTAGAGCAACCCCCGTCTTTTTCCCCCTTTTCGGAATATCACATTATTGGACGATAATTAGACAGTGTAGATATATGAGTTCCTCCTGTAGTTGGCTTATGTTTGAGGAGTTGAATGTTGCGGCTATGTGTGCTTGATGAGTTTTCGTTTATGACTGCAAGGATTGACTTGCATTATGTTTCATGTGTGAAGGCCCTTAAAGAATTTGAGGTGCCATGAAAAGATTAGTGTTTGTCTTGTTGCTCAAACAGTTTATACTTACCCCCATTGTCCGAATACAAATACCCCTCTCATTCTTATTACCGAAAGAAGAAAAAACTGGCTGGAGTGGTTAGACCGCATAATCAAAAGTTTGGAAACTCCTAACGTAGCTTATCCTGGTCTGACATCTCTTCTGTTACTTCTTTCCATTGCCGTTTGGTCCTACTTTTCAGTGTTTCTGATGTTCTTTCCGACAACCATGTTAACAATAAACATGTGCAGGTGGAAGCATTGACCAATCAAGAAGAAGTTGAATTGCGAGCCAAGATTGAAGCCCTTGGGCTAGAAGTTACAAAAGTTCCTTCAAACCCTACACAGAATCTTGATGAGGTAGACTTAAGGTTTACTCACTGTTAGCTCTTTAGGTTTTCCCTCTGGCCTTTCTGTTTGGGGGTAACACATCTTTACATATTGTTCAAGGGAATCTAATTCTTTTCTCTATAGCTGGAGATAGCAAATGAGTTGGATAAGTTATCAGCAAAGCTGGATGATGTGGATGAGATGATTTCCTCGGCCATGGCTGCAGATCCACAAGTGAAGTCCCTCTTGAGTAGCACCGCCGATGTTTGGCTGCCAGTTATCACTGCGACATCTGATGAAAGGCGTACTTTTACAGCATCTAATGGAGATGATAATGCAGAAGCAAAAGGCAACATTTCTGATTAGTTTGTTGCACTCTTTAGTTTGGTTTTCAATTGTTTTCTCTACTAAGTGTACTGAATTATATTACACTTATTGGGATAGAAGTGTAGCAGTCGTTTACAGATAGGAAGGAAAGATAGCCGAATAGAGTAATAAGCCTCTATATATGGCAGCATTTGTTGTGCTTTGGCAGTGTTGCAAGGATCATCCTCGATCTTTCTTCATATTCCGATATTACTCCTACATTACTACTTGGTGCCGTGAGGTACCATGGAAAGGAAATTGATACCCATGATAATGAATTTATTTTGGGTGCAGATTGAGGTAGTGTAAATATTCTACTACGAGTTAGCATCTGTTTTTTAGATCTGTCTTTTGCGGCGATAAGTTTTCAAGCCTGCTGGTCCAGGAAAATCAGGTGAATTTTGAGAAATCTCGTGGGAGGAGGAAAGGGCTCGAGGGTTCAAAAATCGTAAGAGGAGAAGAGGGTTAGTAACATTTCTAACTCAGAGAGAGAGAGAGAGAGAGAGTCCAACATTTTCAATAAGATCACATACCAATTTATTCTAGGTTTTGTACATGATGGTGAAAATACAAGCCTATTTAGAAGATGGCAAATTGAAAATTAGACTAAGCAGCCATGTTACAATGGATCCAATGATCCAAAATAAGACAAGAAAGACTACGACACCGGCCAAAATAGTGAGAAATGGAGGACCATGGTGGCCATCACTGGTTGCAGCCCCATCCGATTTCCCTTTGAGAGAGCCTTGATCTGGAGGGTTAGTGTTCGATGCAAACACAACAAATGATCTGTGCCTCACTTGCAATCTTGCAGCATTCTTGAACCTGAATATTAAATTACTAATGTGTCCTCAGAACTAAACAATAATGGTCAAAATACATGAAAAGCTACAATACAAACAACCAAGAGTTCTGCAAGTAGGGTAAATTTCAGATAACTAGTTTTCTGGTTATTTATAATACGGCACTTTATGACTCAGAAATCCTTTAGAACTTCTTAACACACAAACCAAAGCTACCCGGGGCTCCATTTCATACTCATCAAAAGGAGAGGGACTTGACAAGTCGTTCGTTGTTGCTCTTGAACTTGAAGCAAGAGGTTTAATGAGTTCGTGACTGCTTTCAAGGAGCTTCAGCAATGTTTAAGATATCTGGAGGGAGACACCATAGAAATTGGGGGAGAGTTATCCGGACATGGGTGCTTTGTGGGGAGGTGCGACAAGATGTATTTTCAATTGCCAGAGGCAACTGGAGGAGGTGTGGGTGCTGATAGCAGGCAGGGGTTTTCAGCTTTTAAGGAGTTTGCGGCCAAGGAAGCAAAGAGGTTAAGGGGAAGCTAAAAACCTAGCAGTGAGCAGTGGAATTGTGGGGTGGACATAAAATGGAATTTGATTGGTTAGAAATGATTAGTATCGAATACCACCATTATGCATTGCTATATGCAGCGGCCGCCCATATACCTCTTCCCTGTGGAATCCTTGGCAATTCTTCCAGTTAACAGCAACATGCATTTTTGTATCCAGATAGTCATTCTTGTATGTACTGATATATCATTATATCCCCAACAAATCTGATTCCAGATTGATTCTTGGTGAGAGAATGAAAAGTTCAATAAACTA
The DNA here is from genome assembly GCF_030253575.1 of Rhododendron vialii. NCBI lineage: Eukaryota > Viridiplantae > Streptophyta > Magnoliopsida > Ericales > Ericaceae > Rhododendron > Rhododendron vialii. The sequence goes on along the minus strand of NC_080563.1, from coordinate 5,869,147 downwards.
ACAAACAAACACCATTCATGTAAATCCAACAGATAGAAAGCATTCGTTGTCAATTTGGCCCTAGGCGCCTAGCCAAGCATTCGTTGTCAATTTGGCCGTAGGCGCCTAGCCAACCAGACTGAGCTATGCAACCACCAAGACGATCACCCTACTACATTTTTATTCTTTGTTTATTACAGCATTAAACGACTTACAATGTATTGGATGTGGTAAAGACTAACGAAAAAGGATAAGCAAGGATGGTGGTTAAGAGATGCTTATTTCGCACACCATGCCCAAGTTTGAGTATCATTGTTCTTATTTAGTAGGTTGTGTTTCTTTGTGACAGTTATTCCGCACAAGGTGCTCAGGTTTTAGTCTCACTCCGCTCATTTCTTTCTTAGAAGTTTGATATAAAAATCATATGCAGCGGAAAATACACTGTAAGCCTATGGGCCGCTGAAGCAAGCGTTGCCTAGGCAGTTTGACATGCACAGCTAATCGCTCCGAGGTCCAGACAAGTGCCCATAACAGCTATAAGCACAATTAGCAAGGGTTGGAAACATGAAACAAATTCAGAAATTCAGCTTTTAGGCAAAAAGTGAACATCATCCCCAGTACAACAGCTCACTGTTGTGTAAATCACACTATTGTAACTCGTGAGTATGTCATCTTAAGTGCCTGAACACTAGCAGATGTTACGAATATCAAAGCAGCCATGTACATAGTAGTTTACACAAGAATTTCAACCAACATAAAGAAGAATAAAGCCGTAGCTTCTGATGCAAACAGATAGTTGTCCAAGTAAACTGGTAGTCTATAAACCACATGAGATCGATGAGCAATCCCAAGCATATATCAAGGAATTGGATTTCAGCACCATCACTTAGTCAAATACGGGCAATGGGGCACGGTGGAGTATCACAAGTCAAACTATTTCTAATCATCTTATGTGCTTGGATAAATTGTAAACCTATTTCAAGCAAAGCATTGATTGGATGATCAACAAGACAATTCTTATCTTTTCTTTTTTGGTACACAGCAATTTCATTTCAAAGCCCAACGGCATTACATATTCCATCACAAATACATGAATGAACCAAAATTACAACAATCTAAGACACGAGCTCATTCACTAGCAGGCTCTACAACACATACTTTGGCAGACCAACATAAATGTTGGGCATAGGGCCAGTCTTGACAAGACACTGATTGAGCTCAATTTCATGATGCTTCACCAATTGGCAACGTGCAACATTCAACCCAATGATCCACATCTCAAAAGATGGAATTAACACCACCGAATTCACGAAAGAAACACCAACTCAAATAAAAATGACCAAGCCATTTCGTTGGCTTAGTAAAAATTCACACAAGGTGGATTTACAAATTGTAACCACTTTTCACTTCAAAGACTGAAACCCATTACTTTTAAGGACGCAATAAAACTAAAAGGGCAATCAATTGACATTTTTATTTTTCCCCAGCGAAAGCAGTTTTGAGCGTGTAAGTTGGAAGTAATTACCTCAAATTTGGAGGGGTAGGAGGGAGATTGGCTCCAAGCGCAGGGACGGTGGTGGAGGGTTTACAATTGGGACGGCGGAACCCTAGAACGGACGGCAACGGACGACCACAGGCACAGCAATGGAGGGAGGCCATTATGCGCGAGATTTTTTTTGCGAAGTGACAATCTGAACCAAAATAAAACAGTGCCAAATGACAAGCTGATGATACATGCTAAAATCTTCTTTATGCAGGTGCTTATAACACTTGTTCAAGGCCCTCGATCGTGACCGTTCAAGACGTGAATGAAACTTTTTCGGGAAAGAGTTAATTGTGATCGATCATAATTGAAAACGAATCTCAACAATTGATTACGCAAATAAACGATTGAGATTGCGCCGCTCCTCCGTAAACTAATTGTTCACGGAGCTTCCGTGTGGAAAAGAATATCTCCTCCAGCATATGAGGCTGGGATAAAATACATTCCACACCCATGTACTTATCTATATTTCGTCCTTGCAAAGATGTGAAGACGTGACGAGCATTAGCGACTCATGCAGTAATTTTGAAATCGTAACTAATTTAATCAGGGTTTAAGGATGTGACGAGTACTTGCGTCTCATGCAGTGCAAGATTTTTGTCATGTTATGCTCTGTTTGGAACTTTAAAAAAATGAGAGCAAAGAAGATAAAGGGAAATAGGAGAAAAAAGAAAGAGAAATTGTACTATGCAAAATTCTAAAAATTTTATTCTCTCCAAACCAAACAATGGGAAAGAATTTCTTGTTATTAAATTCTCTCTTCCTTTCTCTATGTTTCCACAAGTTCCCAACAAAGCATATATAGTAACGGAAAAATTGCATGTCGCAGTAAATAAGTTTGAAGGGGCCACAGGAGAATAGGAGCAAGGGTTGAATTCCCAGTTTTGTTCTAATAGTTTAAGGAAGTAAAGCCTAATGAATTTCCATTTCAAAAAAAATAACACTAACTTGTTTAGTTGAAGTATTATGCATTTTTCTCCCATGGATTTTGGGCTAATCCCTGAGGGAAGATGATTTTAGCTTCTCACTTCATTTGTATCTTCTATCATTGGCCCCTCTGTATAAATACTTTGACAAATCCCTCATCCAAATACATGCCAAAGTGGGAGAAATCTGAGATGGTATTGTAAGTTTGTAACCTATGATACGAGCACATTCCACAACAGCAGTACAACTGGAATGAAAATGCTCCCACCAACACCATAGAATTCAAGCATAAACCGCAATCCATGGTTAGCAAAGCAAGAATAACAAATCCAAATCACTGGATACAAAATTTAGGGATGGAGCTCTGGCAGCTACACATTTGAAACGCCCGTCGGACAAACTACAATCCGATGAGGAAAAGGTCCCCACTTTAAACCACCCTCACATTCCCCAAAAATCCATTATTGAGAAAACTCATGCATCATTCTTGTATTCTTATGAAGTAACTAGACTAAGCTGATTTCTTGCAATGATTTTCAAGCCATTCCGTCGTAACGCTCTTCGGCCTCTCCAGTGGTAAGCCAAGAGCTCGGTCCCATATTAGCTAAATCAACAAATACCAAAGTCAGACACGATCAACAAAACAACGAAAACAAAGGTGGGTAAGATCAAAGAAACAAAAGGAATAATTTGAAGGACTGTAATGCGGCAGAAAGAACCTGAGAGCAGATCCCAATAGACCTCGATACACCGAAAAGAACAGTAAAGTATCTGTGGATAATTTATTTCAAGGGTGTGATCGTATTATCAATACAGTCGCAAGTGAACCAAACGAACTCATCGGTACTTGTAATAAGCCGTTGAGGGAAACAAATAGTAGTAGAAGATAAAAAGAGTACAGAAAATTTCTTACCTTGCTTCAGTTAACCCATAATAATTCAGTAACACCCCGCTGTGGGCATCAACGTTAGGCCAAGGGTTCTTGACCTACATGCATCCAAAACAGAAAGCAACATATTTGAATCCTATGTTTGAATTGCTGTAAAAGAAATATAGATCGACATAATCTTTTTAATCAACTTTGGGAGATAATAGCCAACTGAAAACCAATGATTAAAAGAACAAAGGCTTTTTGTTATTGAAATCCTCCGAAGGAGACTTCTTGATTATAATCCCATTCCTAGCTTATTTGCCAATCACCATATTTCAAAGTGCTCCATGCAGATATACCAAAATTCAGGGACGAACCAGATAATTCACATTCCATTTTCTGTACCTCCTCTGAATTTATTTTTTTAGATCTTTTGGTAACACCTTCCCCTGAAATTCGGGTACTTTAGGGTGTATATCTTGTGAGAGTTCAGTTCCAAGTTATCTCCTAATCAGTAATATAGAGATAAAACAAGTTACCTTGCCAAGCTCGGTAAGGATAGGAGGCACCACTTCGTAAAGCTTAGACACCTACATGATTAAAGCGATGTTAGATAATCAAATCAACAGGATATCACTTTGCACATGTTTTTGCCACACAAAGGCCAATCGTTATAATGTCACAATAGTTTTAGGTGATAACCAGCAGAAACAGTGGATCCTTAGGTAGGTGCTTCAATGCAAACTCCCTCTGACACATATATCTTGGATCAGTTTTCCGTAAAACACCGTGTCCAAATCCAGGAACAACCTACAAATTTGCAAAAATAACATTGAATGCATAAGAAAGACACTGACAGCTTATTATGCCATTATTGCTACCCAGCATTAACAGTACAATGTGATCATGAATTACTGTAATTTGCCAAACATTCGCCAAAAAATCAAAAGATAGATGAACTGGATCGAGAACTTAAGCATAGCAGCAAAACTGAATAAAGAGGACCAACGACAATAATGAACAAAGTATATTTACAAAGACGTCGAAAGGAAAAGAATTCGGAGGAGACTGAATTATTTATAGATTATCAAACTGCAGCTGTTAAAAACCCGAACAAGACAACTGGAACATGGATATGCATATTTTCTACTGAGGCCAGCACCTCAGCGAGAGAGATCCAGGATACGCAATACTAAAAAAGGACATCCAGAAGGAAGCATCGGAACTAACCAAGTTAGCGTAAACCCAGAAAGGAAAAAAAAATCAGACAAAGGAACCTCATCCGAGTGTACATAAATTACGAAAGCAGTGGTCAGAAGTACTATTGAGCCCATCAAAATTACCATTGGATATCAATGTTGCCATGGTTCTGAGATACATTTCAATAGCCTCAATGATTGATGAGTTTTCAGTAATAAACTTCTTGGTAGAAAAGCCTTGGAAATACTTTAGCATTTATTATATACCTTTCCACTGTTCAGTGTCTTCCAAACATAGTCTTTCAACTGTTCTGTGGTTATGTTCTCGCCACACTCATCTACCACAGATTTGATCCATAGCAAAACTTCCTGTAAACACATCATAACAAAAGTAAGACACCCAAGATCTGGTCCATAGAGAAAATTCATGTACCTCAGTATTCATGTGAATCTTGTCCATGCAGGTTGACTAAACCTTAATGCAAACTTGCAGCTAATTTTTCTGAAAAAACTCAGAAATCTAAAAAAACTCATGTAACTGAAAAAATTCCAATACCTGATTAGCCAAGCCGTGGAGTGGTCCAGCCAAACCATTTAATGCAGCTGCAAACGAAAGGTAAGGATCTGAAAGGGCACTGGCAACCTGAAGTGAACATGACATTAACAGATTCAATGGTCATGTCCAGAATACTGGGCAGGCAAATACCAGATAGAACTTAAATGCAAGAGGGAGATTGTAAAATTTGTGCATTAGGATGGATAAGGACCGAAGTAACTTACTAGATGACCAGTGTGTGCACTAACATTCCCACCTTCATGGTCACTGCAACCCATCATGAAATACAATTTCGTCATAAGCTGATCAGGGTTACTATCAATTATGTTACTTTTACGTGCAGAGAAACAAACTCTAGAATGTTGACCGAGGGGAATCATACTCCAATAAATGGAGGACACGAATAGTTTACAACGTTTTAAAATAAATTTTGGAACCGTGAACTAGCCTTAGCCTTAGAACAATTTTGAACAGAGGCTGATAATGCACCTGTGAATGGTGATGTAAAGCCGCATAAGCTCATGCATTTCAGGACTATCAAAACCAAGCATGTTGGAAAAATTGGCACCGTAATCCAGGGAATCGTCCTTGGGTATGACTCGGCCATTCTTGTAAATCCTTCATAGAAAAAGGAAAGAGTCAATCCAACATGACCCACACAAACATGTAACACTTGCATACGAACTTAGAATCAAGTGATTAGCCCTGGTTCTGTATCCGTAGAAGAAAACAAGGGCTGCGATCAAATTTACTAACCTTCGATAGACATAAGCAGCTACAACTGGCAATTGAGCAATTAAACTAAGGGAGTCCTCATACGTTGGTTCCCAGTACCTGAAAACAGAATAATCTTCAGCTGTTGGATAACAAGAAAAGGGAAAATTGCCAACACAAATCTGATTAAGAAGAATTACTTTGATTTGGAGATCCCCTTCTCGTATGCCTTCTGGAATTCACTCTGAACCTGAAAGATAAGCCATTCAATTGAGTTTATTTCAACTTCAAATGGACTCAAGAATGCCCAACAAAAGCTGAGTCAATCAAATCAATTTATAACACCCCTCAATTTTGCATGGATGTGGTTCGATGTTATATAATTGATTATACTATCAACACATAAAATGGCTGGAAATGAGAAAAACAAAGAATTTTAGAAAGTGTGTTGATCAACCTGAAGAGCCATGACACCAGTTGTTAACTGGGTCATTGGATGAGCTGAAACAGGAAGGGCATCAATTGCTTTATACACATGATCTGCAACCACAACATAATGAATAAGCACTTTTTCTTCTTTTTTTTGACGAGTCGGGAATAAGCACTTGAAATGCTGATAATGAGACTAGAACAACGAGACCGGAGTGATGTTAATAGCTGCCCTTAAACCACCAGTAAGGACATGAATATGGAATGTGAAGACTTAAAGGCCTTAAAGAAGAGAAATAGCTCCAATAAAACTATCATGCAAGAATCTACGAGCAGATAGAGGCGAATGAGTTTTCAAGTCATTTTTCCTTTAAAAATCAACTAAAAAGGTACAATAAAAAAATTATACCAGCAGGAAACCAACTACCCAAATTGATCTTGCACAAAGTCGATTCCTACTATTTGGGGTTTGCTCAATAAATCGTAAAAAATGACGTTCAGAAATGCCTACACTATGGGTGATTGCGTTAAAAAGGTAAAAGACAAAATTGAAAGTTACGCAACCTGGAACTGCAGCACGGCTTCGTAATTCCTTAGATAATGCATCTACTTGCCCTTTGGTTGGTACCTGCACAGAGCGCTCAGATTGGGAGGCGTTAGGATAATGATGTTTGAATGATAGTGAACAGGCAATATTCTAGCCAGAGGCAACAAGCCAACCTGAACCAAACAAACCTAAATCCCAATCCCAAGAGGCAGAAAAAAAAAAAAAAAAGGAAAAATATGAAGCCTGAACATATTTTTATACCAGTAACTCAGTTCAATTGTCCTCCTTTTTGTTGTTCCTTAATACCCACTGCAAATAACTTGATGTACGCTCTAATCTCAATCACTAAGATTACCTACCTTTCCTGTTAAAAGGAGCCAGAGCAGACCCTCGGGCAATGGCTCTCCATCAGGCTTTGCTGCTGGTAATACTTTCTGACATTCAGGTATCGACAAACCCCGAAACCGAATGCCCTGGAGAGAGATAAAAACCAAAAATCGTTTTATCGGGTAATTCAGCTAGTTTTTCATCGCCAATACTTTATACCTAACAGAAACACAGAAAGCAAAACACTATTGACATAAAAACCCTTCACGAACTGGTAACACACCTCATCAGGGTCAAGTAATGAGGTTTCCCACAGCAAACCTGTCATTCCTCTCATTCCTCCAAGAACCTTTCAGATTAAAAATAAAGTTAAAAGAACTGAAAAAACAACATAGAATGAGAGGTTGCACAGAAATTGGAAGCCAGCAGAATTTCAAAAATTCTGTTAACCATCCTCTCCGCCATTGAATTAGACAAGTGAGGAATAGAAAAGGACATCTTTATGGTTTTACCATATCAACTGTAATGTTCCCCAGTTGAACCTTTCCATGTTCTGACTTCAGTTTCTTCAGGCGCTCCTGAAACAAAATCAACCACACTAATGAGGTTTTACTCCTAGAAATAATATCTGATTTCTAGCCTATCTTGACCACAATTGGCGAAGAACAACACTTAACAAGTTTTCTAACACCGTATCACGAGTAAACTTAAGTCACAAATGTAGCATGCAAAGACTCCAAAGCCAAATTGAGATTAACCAAAAAGAATGCAACTTCCACTGTTGAAACCCAGCAACTTACACATTCACGAAACCAACAAAAGTGGGCAGGCACTTAGGCAGTTCTTCACAGAGAAAAATGTTCCAGTTGCAAAATTATATTAAGACAAGGTCAAGTGATCAATGACCGCAAAAATGACCCGAATTCTTTTTTGGATAACAATGACCCGAATTCTTGTAACCAACCAAACTGGAAAACTTCCATAATTCGAGGGAACATGAAAAAGAAGTCTGATTGAGATCAGGACACAAATTAATTACACAATTCCTTTATTGTCAATACATATATACCAAACTTAGTTGAATGTACCTGCCGTTCGGGAATTAGTTCCTTCAGCTGAGAATGAAGATCCTACACAGGAAAAAATTAGATGAAAAAGACCAACAAACAAAAGTAAGAGAATTAGAGAGGACCTTAGCTAGAAGAAAATGTTACTAACACCAATTCCTTTTAAGTATCGACAATGCACAATTGCTAGAAACGCGACATGCTATTATCATTATGATTATTTTCTTGTCATTTTTTCCACTAGGCTTCCCACTTCACTAGTTTCCTACATCTCTGAAAGACGAAAGGACGATGTGCATATTCTGGCCAGAAGGCATGTGAATTCAAGATCCATAAACTGGAAAAATGCACAGAATTAAAAAACGAAAAAGAAAAAAAGTAGGACCATAAAAGCAGAGAAGATAGAATATTCCAATCATGAGCTACATCAGTAACTATATTCATATTACTAGGAACCACGATAAATTTACGTAGCACATTAGACTTGCTCATTCCATCCTTCATTCGTTGTACCTTGCGCATACTTGAGAATGAGCTGGGCAGCGAGTTAAACCTTGAATCCTACTCACCTTGTTCCATCCTTCTACCTTGTGTATACTTGACAGTTTGTGCATCTTAGTAGAACCATCAATTGGACTTACTACTAGGACAATAACTTCTTCCACAGAATGCTATAACTACTGTTACATATCCACGTAATTTTACGAGATTCAACTCTACATAGACTCATAAACTTGAGGGTTTCACTTGAATCTTTCTTCCAACATTGTTAATTGTTGATGACACGGTTACGTCAGAAGAGAGCGTAGATATACGTATGATTGATTAACTTCCCTATATGTACACATACAGCTAAATTGATAACTACGCGTAAGTGTAAAGGAGATATAGAGGGGTGTGGAGGTTACAAGATCAGAGGAGGTTTCTATTTGAAGCCACCTCACAGTGCTGGTCAGACTTGGTTGCTGAACCTAAAAATCCAAAAAACATATATAATGTCAAATAAACTCACAGGAAAAGCACAAAAAAACCAATACGAAATCAACACCGCAGATTTGTGCGTATGTATCTTACAAGACGAGAACGTAGCTTGGAAAGCGCCGAAACACCTCTGAAGAACACCATCGCTCTCAAAGCAATCCAACTGCCAAATTCAACCACGGTATCACAATCGAACGTATAAGCAGAATTCAACCACAGATCTCGCAATTATTATATTTGTAAAAACACATCAACTACGAATTCCGCACGATAAATGGATCAATTGCGAGGGCTTCAAATCATTATTACTAAGTGATCTAAGCAATAGAATAGTTACCGAACAGATTAGAGAGAGAGAGAGAGAGAGAGAGAGAGAGAGAGAGAGAGAGAGAGAGAGAAAATGCGAGACGAATGCAGAGAGAGTTGATGAGAGGGAATAACCGAATTGATCAGGAAATAGTGACGGCGCGTAAGCTGCGTATCTTGACCAAAAGTATGTCAGGATTAAAGAGAGAGAGCTTAATCAACCGAAATTACTCGTGTGGTCTTTTTTGGCAAGCTACTATCGTTTCCGGGATGGGAGAGCGGTCGATCTGGTCGCTGTCCTCGACGATCGATGGTTCGAATCTTATTGAATAATAAATAGTTCAAATTTACAAACAATTTTTATGTGCACAAATTTGCTCCGAGCTGCCAGTGCCGAGATCAACGATCGGATTGGTCCCTAATCTTTTGTTTTCGTTTTGTGCTTTTGTTATTCTTGTTTTCGTAAATGAAAGCAAGAAACATTAGGTTTGGGTGGTGTTTGGTAAAAAAATTAGTACGTCTTTGCGTAATAGTACTATACTAATTTTTAAATGAGAAAGCTAATAGAAATGTTAGGTATACGCATCAACACCAAACCACATGGGGTGTAAATGAAGTTTGCTCATTCTTAAATAGAAGGGCACGTTAGGCTTTTCATTATTTCTGTCAATGGTGTAAGTGCGCGCGAACGTACGCACACAAAAGCATAGGGTGGTCATGTGCAACAAATTGAAAGTCTGGGGGCGTATCCGCACCGACACCAAACCACAAGAGTGTAAGTGATGTTCGCTATATTTTTTGGTTAGTTACGCTTGCGTGTACATAGAGTTTTGCTGTATGATAAGCACCTTTTGGGTGCACGGCAACATATACGAGTATTTTCATTTTTTCTGAAAAAGTTACGGTTCTATAGATATAGGTGTTCAATAAACCTCCAAATAATTTTTCCCGGCATAAGCCAACCCCAAAAAAGTTAATCATTTTTTTTGTCAGTATACATTTTTTTGGAATTACTTGTGCATTTTTCGCTATTAGTTATTCATTATTTTGGCCGGTAACCGAACTTTTTTGGGAATATAATCGCTGCATAGAAAGGGAATAAGTAAAAAGGTGAAAAAGAACCGTTCAACTGAATATCAATTGCAGAGAATAAAAACCAACTTATCGAATAAGGATTAAAATCTATTAATCCTAACACATCCTATGGTCTTCTTGAGGTTACACTTTACATAGCTCCAACCTCAAAGTATAACAAGGGGAGGTTAGGTACAAAAAGTGACAAATATTTAGCATAGCTTTTGAAGAGAAACTAATGCATCATTATTTTTATACCGCAGGAATAATGAAAGCCACCCTACTTATGGAACTTTTGGCACAACCCACATGTTAAACTATGCTCGCATTTTTCCTAGTCAACTTTTAGATGGGCAATCAAAATTTTACCTTTCAATTCGTCATGTGATTGGGATGTGTGTGTATAAAACGAAAAAAAGACTACGGAGGCCAGAATAATCACCCCAAGGGGGGTTTTCAGGCGTAATAGAACTCTTTTACCCCTCCTCTTATCTCTACGGGAATAACCACAAACAGTCCAAGCTCTACAGAAATCCATAATCCTAAAGAAATTAAAGGGATTAGGAATGGTAATATCATGGACAGATCCGTGCCATCTTTATCTGCATCTCGATATCTAAAGATCCAATCCTAGTAGAGCTCTACCTATAAAATGATTACATAATAACCTCATATATGATAGGGCAGGTACATAACTTTATCACCTAGCTAAATGCCTAAGGGCGCGACTTGTCAAAACATACTTTAAGGTTGCAGAACCAAAAAAAGGAGAACGTGCACCTCATTCCATCTAAAACATGACCACGAGGTTGGACTTGCGAATTTGCAGCACATCTTTGAATTTTTTTTATTCACATATTTAGCAATATAGCCATATATATAGTACTACTATTTGTCATAGGCATTGACTTCTGACCACGAGGCTGGCTTGTGAAGGGTTATTCTTTAGGCTCCTAAACCTTCACATCTTGCAAATTCTGCGAATAAAAGAGCCAAGTGGAGACCCACTTTGGCATCAAAATCGTAACGGCATGACTTCATTGAAAGCTACTATATATGCTGCTCTTTGTAGAAGTCTCATATTCTGTAAAATATTAAGATTTTGTCAACGGTTCTCATAAGTAGAGATGAGCCTTACAAATGAACAACTAAATATAGCTGTGAAAACAAATTCAACTAACCAAATGTAATTCCATATTTTCGTATTGGGTGTCCAGACGCACTCTCAGCCGTTTTGCGTCCGGAGGCTTGGTTACACAAAGCATAAATATTTGCCCGTTTTGGGGGAGAGAAACTTAAAAGAAATTAAGAGGCACAATTAAGAGGACAAAAGTCGCGTGCTATTATCTTTTTTTTGTGTAATCGTAGATTTCCCCTCACCTTCCGTTGTGACTGTGGGCAGCATACGTGCGGTCTCATGTGTCAAACTATGTATATCTAATGTTTTTGTACTTTTCGTGATTCATCTTTGTTGTGCATGATAGACCGTTTTAATTGTTATTTGGTTTATTTTCCTCTGCACAAATGACATGGGCACAAATACTATGCATTTGGTCTTGAAATGAAAGGAACCACAACAGAATAATACTAGTACATAACATCCGGGAGCTTTACATTACCAAGCTAATTTTACATCATAAACCTTAAAATAAGAATATTGACGTCCGTTTTGTTCGATTGAGGTCTTAAAATATGACTGTATATTCCTCCAATTACTTTTTGCTTGGGAGAAACAAATATATACGACAAAAAACAGCAGGGAAAAAGAAGAAGCCTACGACCCGATTTCCTGAAAACCAATTCCACATAGAAAATCCAATTCGTGTCCATGAAACAAAGAGAAAAAAAAGACGAAGAGGCGGTCTTCACTTGAAAAGTGGCATCCCATTATACCTGCTGAAGTGAGAAGACTTCAGAGGAAGCAAAGGAAGTTCAATCAGGTCTACGAAACTATTTGAATCCTCACCTCCAAAAATTTCTTCACTTTCCTCCTTGATTCTCTCTCCATAACGAATGTGGACGTCGTTTTCTGTCCGAATATATTTGCTCCTTTGTTCAATAGTCGGAGGGCTATTAGTATTCTCGTGGCGGGTTTCGCTGCCGGAAGGTTTCCCAGTGAGTTTCTGGACTAAATCTCTGAAGCTGGCTTCATCTGTCTTTATGACTTCTGGTGCAAATATGTGGGTTATGCGCGGCATGCGCGGCTTTGGCTTGACCTTTGATATTACTTGTGAATCTCTGTTCATGCCCCGTTTAGACTCTGTTGACACATAATTACTACTTGGGTGTTGCTTCATGTTCTTCAAACCGTGCATTGAGAGAGAGAGAGAGAGAGAGAGAGAGAGAGAGGAATTTAGTTTGTTTGTTGGAAGAGGGAGACTTTAAATAAACGAAGGATACATCATTCCATCGTTCATCTGTGTCATTAAAAAAGTGAGAAAATACCTTCGGACATAACAAAGAGAGACTGAATATTTTACGTTCTTTTATGAAGTTGTAGTGGCCGAATATTCTAGTTCGGCCACAATCGTTACGTTTGGCGGAAGGCCACGAGGCTCGGCTCATCCCGGAGTTAGTTCAGTGGGCTCGGCCATGTTTCTCATGATAGCTCCCACGAAGCTCGGCTCGGCCCGGAGCTTGGCAACTAGGCTCGGCCTTGTCCCCACAATGCTCCCTCAAAGCTCGGCTCGGCTCGGCCCGGAGCTTGGCAACTAGGCTCGACCTTGTCCCCACAATGCTCCTTCGAAGCTCTGCTCGGCTCGGCTCGGCCCGGAGCTAGGCAACTAGGCTCGGCCATATATGTCCCCACGATGCTCCCTCGAAGCTCAAGCTCGGCCCAGAGTTTAGCAACTGGGCTCGGCCATGTCTCCCACGATGCTCCCTTGAAGCTCACGCTCGGCTCGGAGCTAGGCAATTGGGCTCGGCCATGTCTCCCACAGAAGTCAATATTTGGATGGCAACAAATATGCAATCTTTTATGCTCTCTATCCCTCGACAAGTTGCTTGTAGAGTTGCATTTAAGTGCTATATTGATTTTGTCAGTTCTTGCCATTGGCTACAGGCTACAGCCAAAGAGTTATTTGCAAGGATCTATGGTATTGGACAAAGATCATATGAATTTGACATGGTTATATACTCTCAACACTTGGTCACTTGCCCATCTCTTTTCCATTTTAAAGTAGCAACCAGAATGTTGAGTGTGTTTTTGTTACCAATTTGGGCTCTCTCTTGATCATGACAACATTGAATTTCCATTACTCTCCTCAATGAGATTAAATTCTTTCCGGATGAGGTGAAAACCTCATGGTTTCCGTCACTCATTGTGAGCCCTACTGGGTATTCACTGCAGTAATCTAAACCGTTCATCTTGTAGGGTCCGAAAAGTTATTTGTCTACGTAAAAAATCAACTTGATCGGACATTAAAAACTATATCAAAATTTAAATTTTGGTTTATAAAACCGACGGTCATGGACAGTTTAACTTAAAATACTAGTGACAGAATTAGGCCGTCCGTTTTATAAACCAAAATTCAATTTTTGACATGGCTATTGATGTTCAATCAAGATGATTTTTTGCATTAACATTAATTTGCGGGACCCTACAAGATGAATGATTCGAATTATTAACGAAAATGCTCAGTACGGCCCACAATGGGCCGTGGCGGAAACCATGGGGTTTCCACCTCATCCGGACACAATGCAGATTCTTTCTCAATTGGGCTATAGTTCCGTACTGATCACTTGTATTGCTAGCTAGGCACCAGTTTTCTTAACAGTAAGTATGTTGACACAGACTTTTTAAAAACAAATCGTAATTTAAAAACCACTTCACTTAATTTAGAAATTAATTTTTCGTGTTATAGTAATTTGTTTCACAGTTTCTTAGGTTCAATATCCTTATTTGTCCCTCTAATCTTGAACTTTCACTTGGCCTGAAACTTTCACGGTGCCCGAAGCACGATTTTAGAAAGATCAACCATCTATTGATAAGTCTCGCCAAACATGCATCATTTCCGGTTAGGCCCTTATCGGGTAAAATTTGATAATTGAGAATATGTGGGATGTAACAGTTGTGCTCCATGATAGTTATTGGTGGGTGAGAGACAAATTAATGTATTCTACCAAATTTAATTGGCAAGTGGTGTCTCAATTACAAATATGCCGCCTTGCATTCTTCACAGAAAAAACGCAATAACTCGTTTGAGATTGTCATTCACCAAAATCTCAAAGATTCAAAATTCACCACCACATCAACTACTGATTCGAAATCGGACTTCCAAAACAATTGATTCATGTATTACAAATTCATAGGTACATCAAACCCTAGTTGATAACTTAGAAGTAGCAGTACTCCTACTTATGACTAGACCTAACATTCAATGAAAGAACAATCCAACCCTAGTTGAAAATACTTATAACTAGACCTAACATTCAATCAATCAACAAAAGAATACCCATCAATCCCCTTCTCCCACCCTACTCTTACTATTATATGCATAGAATTTCTTCCAATGACCTCAAAAGAAATGGGAAAAAGATCCCCAAAAAATCATGACAGCGGAGAGGAGCCTAAGAAGTGTGCTCGTGGGCAGTTCTGTCATTCTTCCTCTGCAATACCATATCCTTGGAAGAAGGCGAGGCCTCGCCGCCGGCAGGCATGTCGGCAAGGGTGGCAACAATTCGCCGGACAATAACTGACCGAGCCGGCTTGAAACTTGCGGACCGAACCGGGTTCTTGGAGAAGATGTCGGAGGATTTGGAAAGGATGAAATAAACAAGAGCTTGGACTAAAACAAACAGCACCACCTTCAATAACACATCTCCTAAACCAGTCTCTATTTCCATATCGGGAGTTCCTGAGTTCCTTGAGAGAGAGAGAGAGAGAGAGAGAGAGAGAGAGAGAATGGGTATGTTTTGAAGACATCCCCCATGTTATCTAGGTGGTTATATAGATGGGAAGGAGAGGGTGGTTAAGTTGAATATGCAACGCCGGTGTGTTTGACTTGTCGCCTGTCGACTGCTAAGGGAAATGGTCACATGCAATTATGGAGATGAAAAGTTAGTTCAAATTAAATCTAGAGATGTGAGAGGAACACCATTGGAAGTTTCTCTAACAAACTGACAAAGAATTAGGCCTTTTTTTAAAATTTATAATCGGAAGTCCGGGTTAACTTGCGCGTACCTCGACTAATTTTGAGGTCTTGATAGCCTCAAGGTTTGAAATGTTTGGCCTCCGTGGAAGACCTCATGGAGGAGAACTTATTACTTTCTCACAACCACTTGACCAAACCTCTTGGGTTAGAACCGGGCTTTTTTACAAGAGAGGACTTCAAATAAAAAAAATTTCAAAAAGACAAAAAAAAATAAGAAGACATTCAAGAAAACTTTGAATTGTCTTTGTGACAGCAATTAGGCGGATAACGTGAACAACATGATCAGCTATGTCTAAGCCGCCGTAATAAGGATTAAACTGATCAGGACAACTTGTTTTTATATTATTATTCGTTTTCTCGATCTGATGTTTTGGCCAAATAGTATTCCAGTAGATTACGAAAGCTAAGGAAGCCTTGTTTGTTTACCAATTCATTAGTCTACTGTACTGTGTGTGCACAAGACAATGTCATATGGCGTGTCGTGAGTCGTCCAACTTATTACGTGGGCTTTCGGAATATTCAGGCTTGGCCAGCCTGAAAGAGCAATTAATAATATCCACGGCCTGATTCGTTATCCACATAATTTTGTAGGAACCCTGCGAACCAGACATACATCTGTACACAGATTTTGTTATGAAGTTCACCACAGATCCCACACAAATGATTCGAACTGTTTATTAAATGAAAAATATTTTTTCAAGCGTCCCCGTGAAAAACATGCTCAATCTAATACCTATAGGTGCTTGATCCAATCATCTAAATTTTCATTCAGATTTTTGGGTAATGAAAAATTAGATAATTAGATCAAGCACCTATAGGTATTGGATTGATTTGATTTTTTACGGAAACCCTTAAAAAATGTTTTACATTTAATGAACGGCTCAAATCGTTTGTATGAGATCCATAATGAACTCCATAATAAAATCTGTGCACAGATTATCTGTGAAGACAGATTTACCGATTTTGTAGCCCGCCCACAGTATGTGTTTTGAGGCTTGGAATATATGGTGCGTGTGGTTGACAAATGACACGCTGGATTGAAGATAAGAGTTGCCAAATACTCCCTCCGTCTCAATTTACTTGTTTCAGTTTTATTCTAGCCGGATAAAAAAATTAGTTATATCTAATTCGTGCCACTTTTCAATTGATTATATCTTGTAATTTATATTGTTTTAGGTGATTTTGAAAATATTGTATTATAGAACAAATCGAGATCTATCAAACAAGATCCATATTGGATATAAAATTCATTACCAATTTAAAGATATAACTAGTTTTTTTATCCGGCTAGAATAAAATTGGAACAAGTAAATTAGGACGGAGGGTGTAGAGACCCGTAAATTTCCATTATTAATTTTTAATGTTTTATAAATGGATAATTGATGGATTAATGAGAAAATTATAGTTGTGGGTTAAATGTGTAATGGTTTGGAAATTATTGGGTGTGAGTGTGATTTAGTGCATGTGTGTGTGTCGTGTATACCAGTGAGATTTTTTTTCTTTTTCCCATTCTTTTCATCCCATCTCCCTCTCGACACTCTCTTTCTCACTCGGTCTCTCCATCTCTCTCGCTCTCTCACCCAATCACTCAAAATCCACAACAATCAACTTCAACTCCATCTTTTACGTGCGTATTCGGGCTCGTATCGCGTTGGATAGAGCTCGGTTGGGTGTATTTTCGCTTGATTTGGATTCCAGAAACTAGGGTTCGATCAATCTTTTTGTTTTGGGCTTGGATGCTCGAGGTAGGAAATTCTACCACTCTTTATATGTTTTATGAGTGATTTGGTGTTTGAAACCGTGCTTGTAATGTTGAATTTGAGCTTGGATCGAAATTTGCATTTTTCTGTTAAAATCGCCAAATTCCGAATTTCTACCGGTATGACGTTTTTCTCTACCGGTAGAACCTTGTTGTTGTAATGATGTGTACCCTCTGTTTTGAGTTTGTACCGGTAGGATTTGTTCCTTACCGGTAGGATTACTAATTTTTCTCGGACTCCTACCGGTACCATTTTTCCTCCTACCGGTTGAATTCTTGCAAACCAAAATTGTGTCCCCTCTGTTTCCGGTTTGTACCGGTAGTACCCCACTACCTACCGGTAAGAAACCCGTCAAAGGCTTAATCCTGCTGTGTCGTTGCAATCCTACTTTTCTTAAACCTTAAACCATTTCAATGGTTTACATGATTATTTATATATATACTTATAAAATAAGGGCTTGGGCAATCATGCATGACATCTTGATCAACGAGATATCTAAATTGGATCTGTTAGAATTTATGAAATTTTGAAATGATAAGTATGAGCTTCGAATTGCATGATGTTTTACAAACGGTACACTTGAGTATGTGAACAACGCGCGAACATTCGGGGTTCATCGACGGGTGGGTGCCTGGCAGGGGATATCAGGGTCCCATAATTAGCATGACAGGAGCTAATGCTCAAAATAATCACTCAAGGCCTAACCTTCAAGGTGGGTGCTTGGCAGGGGATATCGGGGTCTCAAAATTAGCCCGGCAGGAGCTTCGGCTCAAACACATTGACGATTCGAGTTATTGAGACACAAATGGATCGAACAGGATATAAGAGTATGTCGAGATGACGGTTTGGAGATATTGGAACACTTGATTATCATAGTTATGCTTCCTTCGTTGTCATTTGATTTCCCATCATTCGTTCACCCGTCTCGCTCATTTGCATATAGAGTTTGCGTAGACTTTTTTACTGGGCTAGTGTAGCTCAAGCCTTATATTATTTTCAGGTGCTAACCCGAAACCATAGCTTGCATTGCTTCGCGTGCTTGGAGTGTGGACATTATTTTTGAAAGCTAACCGAAGGAGTTATTTATTCATCTTCGTAAATTTATTTTGAAAGATGTATTTGTAACTTAAATTGTAATTCTTTTGACTTGGAATATTGTAACCCTTAATCTCTTTGAAATTCGATACCTATGATAATTTGGGGCCGTCGAGCTGACATTGTAATATTTGGAAATCTTTTGGACTTGGAAGTGTAACTAAGGGAATGAGAACACAGTGACTTTTGGGTATCGTACGGATATTTGTAAGTATTTTTAATATGTAAATCATTTATAATTATGTTTAAAATCGAGAACATGACAGAGGGAGTACTAGTTAGTTTAGGAAATAACTTCGGTGTCTCCAGTCATTTTGGGGACACCGTGACTTTTAGCATAACCAAACCATTATAAGTATAACCAAAACACATTATAAGCATAACAGAACTATAACAAGACATAACTTGTTTGTTATGCATTGGTTGGGTTTGGTTATGTCTTGATTGGTTTTTTGAATATTCCTTGGTTATGCTTTATTTGGGTTCAGTTATACTTGTAATGAGTTTTAATTATGCTCATAATAGTGAAGTTATGCCAAAAATTACGATGTCCCCAAAATGATCGGAAACACCATAGCATCATCCGTTTAGTTTTTATGCTACTACTAGTATTCTGTACTACCCAATTTACTTGTTCCAGTTCTATTCTAACTGGATAAAAAACTAGTTATATTTTTAAATTGGTAATGAATTTAATATCCAATATGGATCTTGTTTGATAAATCTCGATTTATTTTATAATATAATGTTTTCAAAATCATTTAAAACATTATAAATTATAAGATATAATCAATTAAAAAGTGGCACGAACTCCCAAAAATAACAACTGAATTGGGACGGAGGTAGTATTTTCTAGTATCTTTAAGGCAATCATTAATGTTTTTAAAGGTAAGGTTAGCAATACTGTTCTTGGAGTCAGGTTAAAAAAAAAATTTCTTGTTAATTCCGTACTCGTAACTTGAATGGCTTGCTTTTAAACGAATTAGGAATGAAATTAATCGAGGTAACATGAATAGCTTGCTTTTAAACGAATTAGGAATGAAATTAATCGAGATGTACATAACTGATCCGAACACCTTACCTACAAAACAAAAACAAGAAAAGAAGGAAAAAGATAAGGTTAGTATGTTGTGAGGACCAGTTTTTTGTCCAACCATATTTTCTCTATTAAAGAGGTCCATTCTTGACAACTTTCCCCATTTCATTATATATCAGTCAACCATTGGCTGCACTTATTTTTTGACAAATTCTTCCATCGAAAACAGTCAAACCAGTTTCTCGAACACCACATTAATACTAGAGATAATTCAATCAAAGTTTTAGGCGCCAACCAATTACACCTTATTACAAACGGTAAGCCACTTATTCCATCACGTAGACCAGACCACATAACAACAGTCGGATCAAACAAACAAAGACACAATTCAGTGATTTTACAAACACACACATGATATAGAGTCGCAAACATTATTGGAGTGGTAGAGCCCATACGAATGTGCGGTGGAGAAGATATATGGAACATCGAGCTCACTGATTCTTCGAAGCCTCCAGATCCGCAGCCTGTTTGAGCAAGCTCTCGTCGTCTTCTTCGAGAGCCATCTGGATCGGCGCCGACCCGAGCCCGTCCGCGATCGCGAGCATGATCTTCCTCATCTCCGACCGGAACTCCTCCAGGTCGACGGACTCGCTCCCGTCGCAGTCGAACTTCTCGAAGATGGAGTCGTAGAGCCGCCCAAGCTCCTCCGGCGCAGTCGCCACGTCGACGCCGAAGTGCGTCTCGAGGAGCCGGAAGGACTCGAACGCCTTGCGCAGCTCGGATCGGGACAGGACGCCGTCGCGGTTGAGGTCGATCGACGAGAACTTCTCGTCGACGCTCTTGTTGAAGTGCTCTTCGTTGCTCACGAAATCTCGCACCGTCGAGCCGTCAATTATCACCACCCCCATCTCTCTCTCTCTCTCTCTCTCTCTGGATATTGTATTTTAAGGTGGTTGGTTTTGTGAAGCGGCGGTTTGCGGATTTATGTGGTTTTGTGTAAACGGTGGAAGCCACGGTAGTCTTCCCCACAAAATTGAGTAGGGATTGACTTCGGTGTCTCCTCCGTTTTAGAGATATTGTAATTTTCGGTATAACATAATTATTACATCGTTTTGTTTGATCCCTCTCTCGAGCACAATGCTCAATCTCATCGTCCGTTTCAATAATTAATAAATTTTTTAATCTCCGATTTGTCTTGGACTACATCAGGAAGCAAATTGGTTGAATTTCACGTAAATTATCCTAGACACTCGTGCCCATCGGTGGAAAAAGAAAAAAATGAGTGAAAGATGATGGGTTTCGTGTGAGATGACATTCACGTTTTTTAAGTTGGTCATGGTAAGAGTTTTTGTAATGTGAGGTAATATCTGGACCGTCCGTTTGGGGACCGTGGATGGTCTTGTGATGGGGAAATCGTGTCTGTGGTTTGCATTCAATACGAATTGTAATCCTCTCATGGAATGATAGGGACATTCGTGAAAACTTTATTGGAATTTTATTTTGGCCTAAAGAGTAATGAGAGATATTTTGGCTGTCAATTTTTTCTTGTAATAAATATGATTAGTTCAAATAGATATCACCATTTGATGAACCTCAAACTTTAAATCAATGATAAACATATTGCGCCTTCACAAATAAAT
The DNA here is from genome assembly GCF_030253575.1 of Rhododendron vialii. Classification (NCBI taxonomy): domain Eukaryota; kingdom Viridiplantae; phylum Streptophyta; class Magnoliopsida; order Ericales; family Ericaceae; genus Rhododendron; species Rhododendron vialii. The sequence continues at coordinate 5,847,943 of NC_080563.1, read as the reverse complement.
GGGTTAATGGTGAATCTTTCTCCCACCAAACAAATTAATATTGAGAATATTGCCAATTCGAAAAGGTTAATAATATTTTTCAATTCAATTTCTTTTAATTCCCCATTACACAATAACTATGACCGTGCATCATCGCCACCGCAACCACCAACAAAAAAAAAATGAGAATTTCTTAACTTTAATAGTAATTCTTTGTAATTCTTTTTTTTTTTTAAATAATAGTTGCGGTGCCAATGACCTTGGCGGTGCAGTAGACAGTGGTCGTGGTGGAGGTGCATGTGGAGTTGTGGTAGTGGTTGTGGTAGTGGTGGCGTTGAAGTGGAAGTGGTGGTAAATGATGGCAAAGGTCAAAACATCAATAATATAATACTACCGATTATTATCCACAATTTTTTGATGTTACGTGATACTCCCTCCGTCTCATAATGTTTGTCCGGTCCGCAAAATAAGGAAGTAAAAATAATATGATTTTTGCAAGAAAAATTTAAATTTTTTTTCAACAATTCATTAGGTATCGATGAGTTTTTGTAATTTATGAAAAAAGTTTGAATTTTTTATTGAAAAAAATGTATTATTTTTTAGTCCTCGTTTTGCGGATCAAACAAATATTTTGGGACGAAAGGAGTACTAAAATATCAATGGTCGTGGTAGAGGTGCATGTGGAGTTGTGGTAGTGGTGGCATTGAAGTGAAAGTGGTGGTAAATGATGGCAAAGATCAAAACATCAATAATATTCCCTCCGTCTCATAATGTTTGTCCGGTCCGCAAAACGAGAACTATAAAATAATGTATTTCTTTCAAGAAAAAATTCAAATTTTTTTCATAAGTTAAAAGAACTCGTCAAGATCTAGTAAATTATTGAATTTTTTTTCCAATTTTTCTTACAAAAATTGTATTATTTTTACGTTTCCGTTTTGCGAACCGGACAAATATTATGGGACGAAAGGAGTATAATACTATCGATTATTATCCGTGATTTTTTGATGTGATGTGATACTCAAAAATATCAGTGGTATGGGTGGAGGTCTAGTAGTCATAGTTGAGGTGCGTCCGTACAATACAAACTTAAACTTTACAAAAATCAGAAAAAAAATATCTGCAAACTTTACAGAACAAAGATTGAAAGAAAGTGGAAGAGTTAGAAACCCGACACGAAAATCATACAACAACGCTGAAGATCCACAGGACGAGGAGAAAAAGTAAAGAATTACCCGTTGGAGGGGAAAGTTTTTCAGTGCCGGGAGATATCACGTGGTGTTCGTTCGGCGCATCCGAGCCATTCATTGCATTTTAGGACGGCTCGAATTTGGAGAGAGAAAAATAAAAGAGGAAGTGTTGGGATGAGAGGAGAGATAAGATTTCAATCCGAGCCGTCCAAAAGTGTATTGGATGGCCAGTATGTGCCAAGCGGGTACCACGTGAGATATACAAACCCACCCCGAACCGAAAAATTCTTGGCGTTGAAGATGAGAGATCTCTTGCGTTTGGTCTCCTCCAACTCGGAAAATTTTTCAGTTCCGGATGGGTACCGTTGTATCCGTTCGGTGCATCCGAACCATCAATTGCATTTTTGGAGACGTGAACAAATTGGATTGGAAAGGGGAAATCTGGGTAACGTGGCCACAAGTGATCCACATCACAGAAGGTTGAGATATTTTTGACGAGGGAAAGAAAAATGATGAAGCGGACAAAAAAGAAGAAGAAGAAAAATGATGAAAATATCTATTTGGTCAAAGCTACATGCTCCCAAATTAACGGGTAAAATTGGCTGACGAAAATAAGCCATTCAATTTAACCCACTGTTCTTTCTATACTCAAGGGTTGGGATAATAGGTCTTTAATCGATTTAAAATGAAAGCGATATGAGTGTTTTATCGAAAAGATAATGAAATGATTTATTTTTCGACCAACTAAGTGTGGATTCAACAAACTTTCTAGGTGGTTCAACCCAAGCACAAATCAGAATTCCAGAGTACTCGGGACAAGCTCGTGAAGTTTGAGAATATTGTGTAGTTGCGCATCCTCTAAAGTCCAAAAAACAACCAAATTTTGCGCTCATGCCAAAGAGACTTTCGAACTCTGATTTGTCGTGTTTTGAACCGTTAGAAAGTTTGTAGAATTTACTTTCTAATCCGAGTAGCTTGGATCCTAATCTATTTGTACATCAAATGATATGACCATCTTACCCTCACTCAGAAATGGTAAAAAACAAATAATTTCGGAAAAACACTCCCATCTAGCTCACTCATTTTAAATTGGGGGTACGACACGGTTTTATACCATTCACCATCTCTAGCCATTGCACTGTGTTTGGAAAGGCATTATTACTACCAATGCATCTATATTGAAGAAAAGACACCTGCTTTTGATCTTTGTACAATAGTACCCCATATAACATGGGGGGAAAGTCAGAAGAGAGTCACTCCATATATAACTAATTAACCTCATGTACATGTGCTACCTTTATTGAAAGAGAAAAGAAAACATGCTTTAACTAGGCGAATCTACACATCAAGCCAATAATAATATGTCTCTATAGCTTTTGAGTAGTAGTTACCCAAAATGTTTTGTGTAATCAGATCAAAATTCGGGAATATTAGCTAGGCCATGTATCGAGTTGCATGTGTACTTCCATCCAGAAGTTAAGAAACACAGACAACGGCAGATTACAACCATGCACAAGATTGGGAAACAAAAAGTGATTTATTTCATCACGGTACCCATGATACAGAGAGCCTATATCGAGCCTATCAGCTAGTTTGATCCGATTGATCGTTTACTTTGTTTGGCCCGTGGAGGTTGTCCCGAAATCCCCAATCGCTACGTACTCGCGCGGCTGTGCACAAACCCAATAGGAACCTTGCGTGGTTTAGCCAAGAAAATTTGAGATCTCGGACGTGAATTCGCACACCCCATGCTGGCATGTACGTAAGATGTGTCAAATATGGCCTTGCAGCCCGAAAGGACTACCATTTAACAGAATTTTTTTATAAAAAAAAAAACTCTGACCGTGAATTACACAAGCTGTACGTAGCCTGGCATATATAGTAATTATAGTACATCATACTAATACATAGGTAGCAATATATGCAATAATATTGTCATATCTCGATCATGATTTAGCTTGAAAAGGGAACCAGCGCTCTGTGAAGGAAGAGTGGTAAGAGATCATCAAGAAGACCAGAACAAGCACAAACCCAACGCCCCAAGGAATTCCACCGGCCCGTTGAAGCGATTCTCCCTCCGAAAACGGCAAGAAGGACGGCGACCGGCCACCCCCGAACCTCGAAACCAGGTGAATGACAAGGAGTAGAATCAAGGGGGAGACGATCAGCATGAGCTTGATCTGATCGTAGAGGCCTTCGAACGGGGACTCGTAGTTGATGTACCAGTACGGGTAGGTGATGAAGGTGAAGAGTATGAGGAGGACGACGCAGAGTTGGGCTGGGGGAGGAGGGTGAGAGTAGGAGGATTCTGTGGACATGGTGGTGGTGGTGGTGGTGCCGGGTGGTGGTGGTTTTGGTTGACAAGAAGTGTTAGGGTTTTGAGATGGAACTCTTGTGAGTGGTCTAGGGTGGAGATGGTTAATTATATAGATGGGGAGCTTATTTTTCTACTCCCTCCTCCTTCACATATTTCTTTCTAGTCATGTTTACTATTTGAGACCAGAAAATTGGCAATGTCTTTTAATTTATAATATTTTTTATATCAAATATGTATAATTATTTACTCCAATAAATTTCAAATAATTTTATTGAATAAAGTTTTTGAAATCGTAAAAAATATTATAGATTATGAGATATAAACAATTATTTGAATGACGCAAAAAATGATGCAGGACTAAGAATATATTTCCTCCCTCCGTCCTAATTTAGTTGTCCCAGTTCTTATTCTAATTGGATAAAAAAATTAGTTATATATTTAAAGTAGCCTGTTCTAGAGACAATACATTTGACAATACATTTTTCGAAGCCCCACGCGAATAATCGGAGTCGTTCAATTTGTTTAAAACATGTTTTTAAGGGTTCCCGTAAAAAATCAACTCATTTGGATATCGATAAGGGCTTGATCGGCACATTCAATTTTTATCCTGTCAAATTCAACTAAATGAACCGATTAAGCCCTTACCAATATTTAAATACTTTATTTTTTTAAGGAACCCCTTAAAAACATGTTTTGAATACATTGAGCGACTCTGATCATTTGTTTGAAGGTCCCATGCGGGGTTTCAAAAAATGTATTATCTCTAGAATCGGCCCCTTCTCTAAATTGGTAATAATTTTATATCTAATACTTTGTAATAGATTTCGATTTGTTCTATAATATAATGTTATTAAAATAACATAAAATATTATAAATTATAAGGTATAATCAATTAAAAAATAACACGAACTTTCTAAAAGTAACAATAAAATTAGAACAGAGAGAGTACTGATTTTTTTACGAAAAAATGGCATAGAAGTTACTATCAAATAGTACACGCGCTTTTAAATGACTTGTGATTAGCGCGCACCTAAGGGAAAACTATAGTCTATATATATACCCAATAAGAAGGGGACACCACATTTTGGACGCGTTAACTTTGATTGCAGCATGGGGATTCTCCTTTTGCAAAATACTCTCACCGTCCCGATTTGTTTCTCTTCTTTTTAACTTGTACAAGTCTTAAATTGACTATTCAATTTTAAAATTAATGGATAAGATGATATAAATATTCAAATCAATGAATCAAATTTGATTTTTTTAACAAGTTAAAAATCTGAAATTGAACAAATAAATTGGAACGAAATGTGTACTACTAGTACCAGTAGTATCCCAAAGGCTTAGATTCATTTTTTAGAAAAAAGAAAACAAGTCGGCAAGTGAACAGATAGCTGACACGTGCAGCCGATTGACCATTGACTACACACTGAGGGTTTTTTTTTGTTTTTTAATCATACCACACACTGAGGTTACCCTTGCAATGATATTAGAGGAGATAAAATTATCAGTTTTGCTATTGTCAGCTCACTGGATTAACGATAAACACATTAGAAGATAAAAAAAAATATGTATTTTTTAATAATTTTTATATCTTTTAATACGCATTCACACACTCATTATTGTCAGCCTTGATTATAGAATTTTCCAAAATTATTATGGATGAGGTTAGATTAGGCAATGCATTGTTGATCCAATGTCACATTTGCCTTTTTTTGCTTCAAGTGGAGTATTTATTCAAGGGTTTTACTAGCCTCCACCCACCATCAGTGTACTTAGCAGATAGTATGCATATAAATAAATGTCTGCAGGTTAGAATTTGTATACACAACTCATGAATGTATATCAAAACACTTTTTCGGATCTATTTTACACATTATCCGTCTCTCCAAGGGTTGTCATTGACGTCTTGAAAGTTGCTACCCATATAGACAAAAGTTCACAGATTTTGCACTTCTTTTTTTTTTTGTGAGACCCGTAGTGGATCCTAAAAAAAATCTGTGCACAGTCTATACATGAAATGTCTGTGTGGACAGACTTTCTTGTACTACTCCGTAACATTTTTCCTATCATTAAAGGAACTATGGGTTTTTCTTTTTGTTTCAAACTCAAAAATAATATAAATGAAAAAAAAAATTTCAAATTTTTTTCACCGTATAAAAGATCTCAATGAGATCTATCAAATAAGATCCATATTGATAGAAAAATTATTTACGTAAACACATAATTTTTGAGCTTGAAATTGTCTTCTTAAAAAATAAATACTTATTTCCGTTTCCGGAACGGGGCCTTATCCAGATCGATCAACGGTTGTTGCCTGAGTTGTATACTGTGATAGTTAGCATACGGGTTGGTGCAATGATAGTTGAGCAATGTTAGGGTACACAAAAAAAATTCCTGAAAATGTATATGAGAGAAAATGAATGGTTCAGATTCACTTTGATATCTGTATCATACATATCAAAATGAATCTCAATCATTAATTTTATTTTTCCGGACATTTGAAAAAGTAGGTTGGTTTGCATCTATTTATGACCTAATCGCATTCTAGCCTTTTTACTAGTTTAGTCAAGGTCCCTCCTCAGAGAATGGGTTCCACTCTCAATTGATGTAGTACCAAGCTATAGCCTAGATCATGACTCCTGGTTAGGGCTGCAATCGAGCCGAGCCGAGTTTCGGCATGTTCAGGCTCGGCTCGCCTCAAAAACAATGAGCTCGAGCTCGGCTCGAGCTCGTAACGAGCTCCATTTGCTAGGCTCGAGCTCGGCTCGAAAATTAATTTCTAGGCTCGAGCTCGGCTCGAAATGGCTCGTAAGGCATTAGGTAGAGCCCAGCCCAGCAACGAAGAAATCTGCTGTGGCCCTCCCTCTATTTATAGTGTGGTCTCCGTTGCTCCCTTGTGTAAAGTGTCCGATGTGGGACTAGAAGAGAAGGGAGAAAACACTTTGGCTTTGTTCTTCATTTCTCCCACATCGGGAAAACATGCTTGAGAGGCCTTCTTTGGGTCTATAAATCTAACTGGTGGGCTACATGGTTACACGTGCTCCCATGCGTGGAAAACGCTGTGCTCCCATGTTGATAGCAATCATATTTACCAAAATATTAAGTATTAAAAATATTATATATATATATATATATTATATTTGGCTCGCGAGCCAGCTCGAGCCGAGCTTTGGCAAGCTCGAGCTCGGCTTGTTTATAAATCGAGCTAAATAATTCAGCTCGAGTTCGTTCGTTTATCTTTCGAGTCGAGTTCGAACGAGCTACTAACGAGTCGAGTTGCGAGCCGCTCGCGAGCGGCTCGGTTCGTTTGCAACCCTACTCCTGGTCATCTTTTAAGCTGTTCCCCACACCCTCCCTCTCTCTCTCTCTCTAAAACGCCCTGTGCATAGCTTATGGCATCTTGCAAGTTATTTGAAAATTTAAGTGTCCAAAACAATTTACACGTAATAAATTAGCTAATTCTAGGGACTAATTTTATGCTTATGTGACTATTTACGGGTCCCAATTAAAATAGCCGACGCTTGCGGGCGTATTGCACGTTTACATATGACACTTCCCTGTCAATGGGAATCATATGGAAATATACCACCAAATTCAGGGGATGACCCACTAATCATGATTACTAATCTGATTAAAGATCGCTCTGATCCCTTCCGGATACAATAAATCTATACACACAGACAATCTGTGCATAGATTTTGTTATGGGGCCTATCATGGGTCTCACACAAACTATTCGAGTCGTTCATTAAATGTAAAATATTTTTTCAATGGTTTTTGCAAAAAATCAGCTCAATCCGATACCTAAAGGTGCTCGATCTAATCAACTCGAATTGTTCTGATCAAGCACCTATAGGTTAGATTGAGCTGATTTTTTACGAAGACCCTAAAAAAAATATTTTACATTTAATTAACAACTCAAATTGTTTGTGTGGGATCCGTGATGGGCCCACAACAAAATTTGTGCAGAATCTATGAACGGATGTCGTTGTGGTTAGCAGGGTTATTCCGGAAAATCTTTCTGTGATGATGAATTCATCTTTAATCATTTACCAATGAATTAGGAAGCCAAAGAAAGAATGTCCCATTAGATCCTAAGGGCCTGTTTGTTTCGATGGATTAGAAAATGGGGATAAGATAATACTGGGGGATCCAAATGCTTTTATTTTATTTTATTTATCCTGGTGAATAAGGGTCGGTGTTTGGTTAAGATATGATAAAGAAATGAATAAGGTTTAGAATTAACAGTGATATGTACTGACCGTTCGATTGAAGTGGTAAGATAATGGGAGACTTAGTCAAAAGTCCCTCATACTTAGCCAAAGCTATTTTACCGTCTTTATGACTAATTTTTCCAATAATCTGAAAATTTGCTTAGTCTCGGAATTATTAGTCCAGGGGGAGGTACGTGGGATACAATAGTGTTTTATATGAGGAATTATTGACCCCAAATTCTTCTTCAATTCAAATAGATTCGGCTGTTAATTGGCAAACCCACATCAGTTTCATATACACCACACCGCATGTGAGACATAAAAATTTAAACTATATTAGTCTAAGCTAAATGTCCATAGTTAAATATTGCAAAATTCGCGCATTAAAATATATGAAGAAAAGACACTTTTTCTTCGTTGCAAAATATAGTACCAAATTGAAAGCATAAATCAATGCCAATTAACTTTCAGAATACGAGCTCCAATAAGTGTTTTGCCGGGCAATCTTATCCTCATTGGCTTTTCCCTCATTGAAGCTCGATCTCCATTATGTTTTTTTTCTGGGGGTAAATTAGCTCTCCATTATTGGCAACCCATTTTTGCCAATCTTGTTATATTACTAGGTCAATCATGCCCTTTGAAGATGACGTATTTTCTTTTAGGGAAGAAATTGATGCTGTTTTTTATTGTTACGGTGGGAACGTAGGGGTGCAGCAAAAACAGTTGACAGTCACAAGGAATGAAAGAGCATCAATGGGGAAACTTCAGCAGCATCATATTTTTTTCCCATTGAGTGAAAGCATTCTTGTGAGAGGGTCAGAGCTATAAAACTCATTTTGGAAGAAACCCAAAATTGGGTTGGGTGGGGTTGGGGCTGACAATCTTTTCTTGGGTCTTACTTTAGTCTCATGGGGTCTTTCAGGAGTATTTCATGGAAACTCATTTTGGTTTCAACACAAATTTCTTTGGGAGACAACTTTATAAGATTCTTTAAACGCGTATTTGCCATGTTTTTAATGACTAATTCAATCAGTTAAAGACATATATATAATTCATGAAACAGAGAAATTTTGACGTGTGTTGTTCGTGTAATCAGAATCCGATTATGATTCCACCTTGGCATATTGTTCGTCCAGTTTCTGGCTCTTCCCCCATGCCCTTCGTTTCTGGAACCAAACTTCTACTTGCCGTGGATCCAGACCGAGCTTGATAGCCAGCCCACGCTTCCTCTCAAAGTCCAATTTTGAACTCTCTTCGAAACTACATTCCAGGCGACTCATTTGTTCTTGACGAAGCCTCCTATTCTTCACCCCGCCTCATACATTGCTCTTCCTCCTCTGCCTCTGCGGCGGTTTTGAACTTTTGAGCATGACATCTCTCTCTCTCTCTCTAAAATTATGTGTCTTAGGAAGAAGGCTCATAAAGGATCTGGATCCTGAATGGAGTGAGTAGAGTCCATATTTGGTTAACCGGCTGGGCTGTACATGCATGGGTACGGTATGACATTACCCGATAGTGGACCATGGTAAAAGAGATTTGGGTTTGGACCTCACTCTTGGATTCATTTGAGTTCATGTGCCCAGCCCAAACCCAACTCTCCCGTTCTTTAAAAGAAATGCCAATAGTTAATAGGAGGTTGGAGAAATTTTGTTTCACTTTTGTTTTCCAAAACCACCCCCTCTCTCTCAGCACGGTCCCTAATAATTTTTTTAGGAAAATCCTATGCGTACCGACCATTTTTGGACCGAAACCGTATGTATACACGAAAAATAGGGTGTTTAGATCAAGCACCCTACACACATCGGATGACGTTGATTCTCGCGCTGGGCCCCTCGGTTTTTTTTTTTAAAATTTTTGGACGGCTCGGATCGGCCGTCCGGTGGCCGGAGACGGCCGCGCGCGGCCGTCGGTACGGTTTCGGTCCAAAATGGTCGGTGTATATAGCAGTACTCATTTTTTTATCCAATTATTACTTTCATTTCTTTATCTTTTTTTACTCTCCAAGACGTCTAACTTTGCGATTTTGCCACAGACACTTCCAAACTCCAATTTGGACGTGCTTTGAATTGCTAGAAAAAACTTGTTGTATCTACTTTCTAATCCAAGCAATTTAGATCCTAATCCTTTTGTACATCAAATGATATGATCATCTTACCCTCAGGTGGTCAAAAAACAAATACTTTCGGTAAAACACTCACATCTCCCTCATTTTAAGTTTGAACTCCGACCCCATTTTATACCATTCACCAGAGAGCCCAATCTCTAGGACGGTTTGGATGAAAACCCTCACAAAGAGATCCTCATAGAGGATCTGGATTCAATAATATGTCTCTATAGCTTTTGAGTAGTTACCCAAATGTGTGTGTAATCGATCGGATTATTAATCGGAACTTTTAAGGCCATGTATCAAGTTGTGTTTACTTTCATCCACAAGTTAAGAAACACAGCTAGACAATGGCGGATTACAACCACATGATTGGGACACAAAAAGTGGTTTATTTCATCACTAGTGTACCCATACAGAGCCCTATATCGAGCCTATTATTTTGATCCGATTGATCAGCCATTCACTTTGTTTGGCTTGACAAGTTTGTCCTGAAATCATCGTTACGCAACTGTGCACAAACCCAATAGGTACCTAAGCTTGCGTGGTTTACCCTTGAAATTTTGAGATCTTGTACGTGAATTCGCACACTCCATGTTGGCGCGTACTAGCTGAGACGGAATCATTAGTATTCTATGGGATCCAAGGCTCCGTGTCATTTCGATTATTTTTTTTAATACTCATTCTTTTTCTTCCTAACTACTTATTCCATTTTCCTTTTCAGTCTCGCCTTCTAGGAGTTCCTTATCGATTAGTAGGGCGAGAACGTCAAGTTAATTCACACAATCAATTGGGAAGTATTTTCAGGAACTAAGAAGTCCAAACAATATTTTCAAGAATGGAGCTTAATCATGCATTTTGAGCATAATATCGTTCAGATCCGGAATTCATACAATTATGAAGTATTTTCAGGCTATGTCAATAATTGATTGAGACTAGAAGATCAGCAACCTACTTAATTGTTTATAGGGTGATGGTACTTGTGCTTAGTTTTCATAACTTGCCCTCCGTTTACGAAATTTTGATTTTGTCCCTAACTACGTACGATGGGTCAAATATGGCCCCACAGCCCGGGTGGGACTCTAATTTAGCAGAATTTAAATTAAAAAAAAAACCCTCCGACCATGAAGTCAACCAAATTACACAAGCTGCCAGGCATATACAGCAATTACATGGGCAAAGTTCACTTTGACCGCTTGTGGTTGTTATCATGTGTGAATACCTCCCTTATGCTTCAAAATTGACCACATAACTTACCTGTTGTTTTGAAAATGTGGAAATAGACCCTATGCCGTCATGTTTTTCATCCATATTAACTGACACAACATTAAAAGACCGATATACTTTTATCACGTCCTTTGATTTTTCTTCTTTTTTAAATCTTACCACACTATCCCCTATATCAAGAATTGAATCCAAACCGTTGATATTGTAAATTATGAGTATTATATCTATGCCAAAATTCAAGTCAATCAAAAAATAAAAAGCCTGATTGAGATGATTTTTTTACAGAGATACTATATTTTTTATTTAATACATTATGAACGACTCAGATTACATTTTAGAAGCGTGTGAGATATATCTCCGTTAATATGGATGAAAAACATGATGGCAAGGGGTCTATCCGCACATTTTCAAAACCACAGTTAAATTATGTGATCAATTTTGAACCATGAGGAAGGTATCTGCACATGACGATAACCACATAGGATGATAGTGGACTTTGCTCTAATTACATCATACTACTAATTATACATAGGTTGCAATATATACGCTATATTATGGTCATATCTCGATCATGATCTAGCGAGAAGAGGGAACCAGCGCTCTTGAAAGGAAGAGTGGTAAGAGATCATCAAGAAGAGCAGAACAAGCAGGAACCCAACGCCCCAGGGAGTTCCGCCGGCCCGGTGAAGCGAGTCTCTCTCCGGCAACGGCGAGAAGAACGTCGATCCGCGGCTACTCCCGAAGCTCGAAACCAAGTGAACGGCAAGGAGTAGAATCAAGGGGGAGACGATCAGGATGAGCTTGATCTGATCGAAGAGGCCTTCGAACACGGACTCGTGGTTGATGTACCAGGAGAAGGTGATGAAGGTGAAGAGTATGAGGAGGAGGAAGCACAGGTGGACTGGGGGAGGAGGGTGAGAGTACGAGTGGTCTGTGGACATGGTGGCGGTGGTGGTTTTTGGTGGGGAGAGGAGGAATATTATTGAAGGATTGGAGGTTTTGGTTGACTGGTAGTGTTTTGGTTTTGAGATGGAACTCTAGTGGGTGGAGATTTATATAGATGTGGAGATTATTTTAACACATTTTTTTTTAACGTGGAAATGGTGTTAGAAGTTATCAAATCCACGCGCTTTTAAATGATGTGTGATTAGCACACGCCCAAGGGAAAACTATAGTTTGTATACTCGAGAAATTCTTGCATGGTGCAAATAGGGTACAGCTGACGTGGTACCATTTGCATACATATAAACCGTCTAAAAATGCAATCAACGGTCCAGAACCACCAAGATGGAGACTCCACATTTTAGACGTGTTCATGTCTACCTTGTACCAGAGGTTGACATTAAATGGTGTGATTGACAAAAATTTTACAGTCCAGTATATCTTAAATTTGAACCGAAAGACTCCCAAATTCAATGCAATTATTCTTTATAAATTCTTTCCGTAATTGGTATTCTTCTATTGAAAAACTTCAAGATAGTAATTAATAAGGAGCATATCTGTGTTAGATAATAATGTTCTGAATGATTAAAAAAATTGAATAAAGTGTTTGAAGATATGCTATTACATAGAAAAAAAAGAGAAATGATATTGGCACTCCAAAAATTGATGCAGCAACTCCAAAATCAGTGTAATTTCAAAGTTATTTTCTTTTGTTTTTAGAGTGCCTGCATCAATTTTTGGAGTGCCATTATCATTTTCCAAAAGAAATTACTAAAAAACATTGTTGAAAAGTAAAATGCATTGAACAATCATCGTTATTTTTTATCTTACTAAGAACTATTAAAAAGGTTCAGTATATTTGCAATTTTCTGTAGCTTCTCTATTGCTAATTCAACATTTTATTGATCACTAAAAGTGAGATGGCTCTTGGATCTCGCAATATTTGTTGTCTTCATCGGCGTTCCAGAAAACAAAAATCCTTCCGCAAGTGAAATGTTAGGCATCATCTGCTCCCCTGCACGAGACCAATGTTCAATAGTACGAGGGGCGCGCGTGATTGATGTTTTCCGTATCGGCGAAGGAATTGATGATGAAGTGGAAAGAGTGGCTTTCTTCATCAGAATCTCAACTAGAGGTAACTTTGGTTGCCGTATGGGGATTCCCCCTTTTTCCAAAATAGTACTCCAAAAGGCCGGTGGAAGTTTTATATGGTTGAGATTCATTTTTAGAAAAAAAAGTCGGCAAGTGAGCGGCTGACACGTGCAACCGACCATGGACCACATACTGAGGTCACCCTTGCAATATTACTAGTATTTTATAGTGATAAATATAGGAAATTGATTTCCGTCCTCCACTTGTTTTTATAGTGCTCAAATTTTAACGTGAAATTACTAGTAATTTCATGAACAAAGTGTAGCACCATCGATAAAAAGTGGAGCGCGAATATCAATTTTCAAAATATATTATTGGTGTACTATATGAGGTTAGATTAGATTTAATTTGATTTAAGGGGATCCATTGTTGAAAGTGAACGTACAGATGGGGGACCAATTAATCCACGTCGATATTTGCCCCTTTTTGCTTCTAAGTATGTGTTCACGGGTCTTAGTGTAACGCCTTCAATTTTGGATACGTTAAAGAAAACATTTTATTACAAAAACAAGGTGAGTCTGGCTCATGCGCGAATATCAATTTTCAAAATATATTATTGGTGTACTATATGAGGTTAGATTAGATTTAATTTGATTTAAGGGGATCCATTGTTGAAAGTGAACGTACAGATGGGGGACCAATTAATCCACGTCGATATTTGCCCCTTTTTGCTTCTAAGTATGTGTTCACGGGTCTTAGTGTAACGCCTTCAATTTTGGATACGTTAAAGAAAACATTTTATTACAAAAACAAGGTGAGTCTGGCTCATTATTACAACATAACTCCCAAAAGAGTAATTTTATTCAACAAAAGGAAGGTAGACTAGGGTTCCTATCTACAGTTCCACATGCTCCTTCATCCTAGCTAGCTCCTCAGCTCCAAAAGTCTCCAAGGTGTACTGTTCATCTTGATAATCTACAAGGTCTGACACATTATACCAGCGTCGCCACCGATATAATATGTAAGGGTCACCAAAAGGTAACACCGTGAGTTACAACGCTCAATAGAACAAACTCATACCCGCTAACCCATAACTTACAAACAACAGGTTATACAATCATCGATTTCCACATGATACATGTATATACAGCTAACAATGACACATCCACATTCGTAAATCATCTATCGTTAGTGTCCAAGATTTTCGTGTTTTTCCTACGCGACTCATCGTAGACCGTGTCAACATTTCAACCTTTCAAAATCATTTGTATTGGCTCCGTACCGCGGATAGCCAAGCTACACACCCAACCTTTCAAAATCATTTGCATTGGCTCCGTACCGCGGATAACCAAGCTACACACCCAACCTCGGTTCCGCCGTTCCGGTCTCCCGAGTATCCTCACAATGGTTCCGCCGCACCGGGTTTCCATTGGCACACAAAACACACACCACACAACGGGCTACCATGTCCGGCCACGTTGCGGTTTCCAAAACATTTCATCTTTTCAAAACACACCTTTTCATTAACCACACCCTAGGTGTCATGTTTCTAACTTTCTCGATTTCCGTGTCACGTTTTCATGCATAGATTCCGCGGTAGGATTTTTCACAAAAATAAGCATAAATCATTCATTGAAACTACACTATCAAGATCATTCAACTCAATATTACTAAGCATGCTCGAAAAGATCAAAATATGAGTACTTCAAATCAAGCGTTAAAATCTTATCTTTCGAAAATCGTTCTATCTTACTTTTTGAGAAATTCAATACAAAATATGTTTATTTAAGACAAAGTCATTTATCTAACATGCTCATACCTCCATTAGTGAGATAAACTTATTGACAATCATGCATTTTAAACGATAAGCTTATCTGCTTGAAACCAAACAATAGATAATCTTATCTACGATATTAATACTTTGAATCAAGAACATGCTACTTTCTAACGTAGATTCTATACTATATGTAGAGTTATTGGACTAGGGACTCTACTTATACTTAGGGAAGTGAGTAGAGAAAATCTACCTTGATCCGAAACTTAGTCGGGGCCGAATAAGCTAGTTGGAAGATTTTCTACGGGCGGTTAAACTTGCAAATCTGGACCGAACTTTGGATGGCAGTAACTTGGTCAATATTTGGCCGAATACGATCGTTCTTGGGTCGAAGTTGAAGCTCTCGAAGTGCTCTACGACTTTCGTGAAGGAAGTTGATCCTAGAAACTACTTTAGGCAGGAGAAAAATGGTGAAAAAGGAGAAGACAGTATGCTGTCTGGAAATAGGAATCCGAGATTTTTATTGAACTTCGGATGCCAATATCTTTGTCATTTCTTCACCGATTAGGGTGGTTCTTGGGTCTAACTTGAAGGTTTCGAAGTGTTCTACAACTTTCCCGAAGGGAGTTGGTTCTAAAAACTAGCCTAAGCAGGGGAAAACTGAGGATTTACGAAGGGCAGTAGGCTGCCTGGAAAAACAGAAATGGTTTCTAGAGAGAAGTGAGAGCAAGAAGTGAAGGTGTGAGTTGAAATGCTTGGAATGACTTGCTATTTATAGGCAAAACTTGAGCTCCTCCTCCCTCCTCTATGGCCGCCCCCCCCCCCCCTTTCTCTCCTTTCTCCCATGGATTTGCTCCATTGTCATGTCCAATCAAGCTTGAAAGCATGCCAAGTCTTCCATGACTTGTCACTTCCATTTGTAGGCCAAATCTTAGGTCATCATGAAGGGTTTTGGACTTGTCAAGTCTATGGGGAGGTTGCTTGCAAGAAAGAATATAATCATGGCCTAGCTTTGTACTTTGAAAGACTAGAAATGGGTTGGCAAGTGGTCAAAAATAGGCTTAAGGCTATAATGTTGCTTGTGTAAGTAATCAAAACTCATGCACACACTCCACCCCACTCTCTCCATCCGGCCTTTCTCTCTCTCTCTCCATTCGGCCCCCTCTCTCTCTCTCTCTCTCTCTCTCTCTCTCTCTCTTGTATCTATATACATCCAAGAAAATCTAGGAAAGTAAGTCTAGGATTTTAAGACTAGAACATAGGTGTGCATGTATGGCAAAGCTAAAGGGAAGCAAAATGATGGGATTCTTTGTATGACTTGTCTTGTCATGCTTATTGGCAAGTCAAAGGTCTATTAACCAAGGGATAGAAATTCCCCTAACAATTATGGACCAAGGGGTAAAAGAATATTGGTAATAATTTGATATGACTAGTCATGGGAATCTATTGTCCAAGAGATAATATTTTCCCTAACATGTATGGACCAAAGGTTAAAGTTTTCCCTTGCCTTTATAATCCAATAGGTAGGGTAAGTAATGATGCTAGGTAAAGTGAAATGACTAAACATAGGAACAAAATGATTACTCCTATAGTCTAATGGTTCAATAGGGTTCGGAGGGTTTCATAAGGCTCAAAGACGGTCAAAAAGGTCCATCTAGGGTTAGGAAATTGTAACTAGGTGGATTGGTAGTTCGGTTTCTTAAACTAATCGGTTAGAAACTAACCTTACTTGCCAAGTAAGATTTCCAGCCAAGAAATATAATTTAAAGATTTTATTTAACTTGTTAGGAAAATATACAAGCGCTTTTATAAGCATACTTGTCTTTAGAAAATGACTAGATTGCTCGGCGTGAAAATATATAATTTTATAGGTCTCAAATCTAATTATGACGGATTATTAAAATTAAAAAGAAATTTTTAGTAGCGATTCCAAGTAATTAAAATAAAATTTAAATATTTAATGAAATTTTTATTTACCAAAAATCAGGGTCGTTACACTTAGGCTCCGTTCCAGAAATTTTTTTAAAAAATAAACAGTTTATTTCATATTTTTAAATTTAAAAATAATGTAAATAAAAAATAATATTTCAATATTTTTTGCATCGTATAAAAGATTTCATCGAGATCTTTTCAAATAAGATCTATATTGTATATTTTTAAATTTCAATAAATTTATAAATTTTTAGCTTAAAATTATTTTTTTAAAAAATAAGAATTATTTTTAGTTGCGAAACGGGCCTTACCAAACTCCGTCCACCGGTGCATAATATGCATATAATGTCTACAAGTTACTAGTAACTTCGGTGGTCCCTAGCTCTAGTCTAGTAGTAGTCGTAGTAACTTTCTAGGGGAATCTTTTTCTAGCTTAGAGACACAATGCGTATGACTGGATTAGGTAAGTTGCTGACTCATATATCCCAAATTGACAAATTAGGAGGTTAACCATCCTTATCCAGATCAATGGCTGTTGCCTGCTGAGTTGTGTAATGTGATGGTTGACATATGGGTTGGTGCAATGATAGTTGAGCAATGTTAGGGTATTAGGAAAGTTTTTCCGAAAATGTACAAGTGAGAAATGAATGGTTTCAGATTTACTTTAATGTTTGTATCATACACATCAAAATGAATCTCAATCGTTAATTTTACTTTTTCGGACATTTTAGGAAAAACTTTTCCGGAATTCCAACATTTTCGATGATAGTTATCTGGCATTTGTGGGTCTCAAGAACAAAATGTAGCATGAGTACCAATAGTGAACAAATGGTTTCATGAGACCCATCTCAGAGTCTCATATAAATGAAAAAAAATTATTTCTTTATTCCAACACCCTTTTTCAACACACATTCTTGTGGACCTCCAATTTTAAGTGTATGTACTCCATAGGAATGTATGGTGTAGAAAAGTATTGGAGCACCGCTACAATACTATTAAATGGAGTAATTACTCAAATCCATATAAATGTCCCAAGCCGTTCATTTTGTATAATTTATTTTCTAAAAACCCTTTTGAATAAATTGAACATTCATAAGGACTTGATCAATTCATTCCGTTTTTTGTCATTGCGAATTCATGGACCAAAAATCGAATTAGTAAATCAAACACTTAATGATATCTAATCAAACTAATTTTTCATAAACACCCTTCTTAATGAATGACTCAAGTTATTTACGTGGATTGCCTAAATAGTCTCACGCAACCATATGTACGTCACTGATACAAAATAGTCGAGTTATCTCAAGAAGCCTTGGGCTAATTAGAGTTTGACACCTCCCCTCGTATTGGATGAGTTTATACGAAGATAGCGGACCGTACAAACTACTTTATATCCTCCAATCGAGCCAAAAACAAAAAATCATTGTGGGTTACAATTGTAAAATGGTACTACCACATGTATGCTGCTCTCTCTCGATTTTTCTTTACGAAAGTATAGT
Source organism: Rhododendron vialii (assembly GCF_030253575.1). Classification (NCBI taxonomy): domain Eukaryota; kingdom Viridiplantae; phylum Streptophyta; class Magnoliopsida; order Ericales; family Ericaceae; genus Rhododendron; species Rhododendron vialii. Next base: position 5,829,677 of record NC_080563.1, on the reverse strand, counting down.
GCGATTAATATTTTAAATGAGCTTTATGATGATTGAATGAAGAATCTAATTAACGGCTACGCGTGGCCTTAGTGACTTTGCAAAAGCGGAGGTCACACGAGACTTGATTTGTGCATGATTGAAGTTAAAGGACATTTTGTGTGTAACGGTTTAGCTTAAAGTACCCCATGCCTCGTGATGAAAATAGGGAAAAATAATCTTGTCTTCATAAAAAAAAAATTCAAAAAGTAGGTTGGTTACATAATTACATCTATTTATGACCTAATCACATTCTAGCCTTTTTTTACCACTTTAGTCAAGGTCCCTCCTCATAAAATTGGGTTCCACTAGCTTTATTGCTACCTCTCAAAAGTGATGTAGTACCAAGCTATAGCTAGATATTGACTAATCCTGGTCATCTTTTAAGCTGTTCCCCACTCTCTCTCTCTCTCTCAAAAGCACTGTTGCAGGGCTTATGGCATCTTGCAAGTTTTTTGAAAATTCAGGTATTCAAGATAGCTTACACTTACATCAATTAAAGTTTCATTCCGTTAAGATTTTATTGTGGGGCCCACCACGGATCCCACAAATACGATCTGAGCCGTTCATGAAATGTAAAATATTTTTTCAAGGGTTCTCGTAAAAAATCAGCTCAATCCAATACCTATAGGTGCTTGATCTAATTATCTAATTTTTCATTACCCGAAAATCTGAATGAAAATTTATATGATAGGATCGAGCACCTATAGGTATTAGACTGAGCTTATTTTTTACGGGGACCTTTGAAAAAATATTTTACATCTAATGAATGGCTCGGATCATTTGTGTGGGACCCATGATGGGCTCCACAACAAAATCTGTTCACAATCTGTGCACAGATGTATGTGTGGTTAGCAGGGTTCTTTTTTAAATGTATGTGTTTTCGCTGTATGAGACATGTCATTCTCTCATCATACACACCTTTAATATAAAAAATAAGTACTTATTTTAGTTAGTGAAACACACTCTAATTCTAGGGATCGATTCCATCACGTATTCGCCTATTTACGGGTCCCAATTAAAGCAATTGAGGTGCCGTTCTGCTTTGTTTTTAAACATTCCTTTTTTTTTTAAATGTAATTTCAAGCTCAAATATAATAAAAATAAAAAATAATTTTTTTAAAATTTTTTTTGCACCGTTAAAAAAATCTCAATGAAATCTATCAACAACATCCATATTGGTAGAAAAATTATTTACCTAAACACATAATTTTTTAGTTTAAAATTACCTTACTTTTCTAAAAGTTCATTTTCTAAGAAACCGGAACGAAGCCTGACACTCGCGGGCATATTGCGCGTTTACATATGAGACACTTCCCATGAATGGGAATCATATGGGAATTCAATATACCACCAAATTATTACTAATCTGATTAGGCTCGCTCTAATCCCTTCCGGATAATCCTTAGGCTCCGTTTCGGAAACCAAAATAAGTTCTTATTTTTTAAAAAGGCAATTTCAAGCTAAAAAATTATGGTCTTATTGAAATCTAAAAATATGCAATATAGATTTTGTTTTGAAGATCTTGATGAGATCTTTTATACGATGCAAAAAAATTTGAAAATTTATTTTTCATTTACTTTATTTTTGAGTTTGAAAATGTGAAATAAACTACTTATTTTTTAAGAAGATTTTTGGAACGGGGCCTTAATCCTTCTGTGATGAAGAATTCATATTTAATCATTTTTAACCAATGAAGCCAAAGAAATCATGTCCCACTAGATCCTAAGGGCCTGTTTGTTTCGATGGATTAGAAAATGGGGATAAGCTAATAGTGTGAGATTACATAATACTGTGAGATTACATAATACTGGGGATTCAAGTGTTTTTTTTATATCTTGGTAAATAAGGGCTCAAATGGTTAACATCAGATTATACAGTAACTGCATAGGTTTCTTTATATATTGAATTGACTTTCGATATCCTTTCGATGTGCCCAAGATGGGCTCTCACAAGTTTTTGAAAAAATGATGGCACGTGATGTGTTTTGATAATTAATACATGTCAAGAACATGCTGAGAACATTTGTTAATGCTGAAAATGTCCTTAACGAGTATTAATTATCAAAACACGTTATTGGCCATCAATTTCCCTTTTTTTTTTTTTGGGTGGGGGGTTGGTGGTGTTAAATTAGCTCTCCATTATTGACAACCCATTTTTTCCATCTTGTTATATTATGAGTTGATTCTGCAGCTTGTTGGAATCCTTCAATATGGTATTGCATTACGTGTAAAAATCGGTGTTTTTTTCTTGTACGCCGTCTCGAGATTAACATTAAATTCGTTCGTCTAGGGTGTTTCAATTTTCAAATTAAGAAAAAAAAAACTTTTTCGTGCATAACGTTTAAGCATTTCGCACCAATTTAAAAATCTCAATTACTTTTTTAATTGGTGCAATTTTGTTAAAAAATATTGGCATAGGTACTTTATTCTTTGTTCAACAAATAATTACGTACGGTCTTTCGTGATGGACTATAGAGAGTGAGTACAATATAGATAGTATCCTCTTCGTTGACGGGGCCTTGAGAGTCCATATTTGGTTAACCGGCTGGGCTGTACATGCGCCGACAGTGGACCATGGTTTTTTGATGAGTCCACTTCTGCTGGGTTGGTTTCAAACCTTCATATGGCTTCCAAACTTTATTTGCTTTCACCACACAAGGAAAAAAAAAGATTTGGGTTTGGACCTCTCTCTTGGGATTTGAATTTCAAAAAATGCCTTGTAGATTCACTTGAGTTCAAGTGCCCAGCCCAAACCCAACTCTCCCATTTCTTTAATAAAAAAAAATGCCAATACTTAATAGGTTGTTGGAGAGATTTTGTTCGCTTTGGTTTTCCAAAACCACCCCCTCCCTCCCAATACGGTCCCTAATAATTTTTTTTCTTCCAATTATTACTCGCATTTCTCTATATCTATCTTTACAATCCTTACCCCAAAACATCCCTCGAAACCTAAACCGACCAAAGTCTAATTGGAGTGTTAGTAGGGAAAAGGACCGGTGGGCATGGAGCATAAGACATCTACACTTGGCTGTCATTACAATCGCACCCAAATTCCTATTACAACTAGCAAATTATGCTGTCAAAATCATATTTCACAATTAGATATCATTTGATGTGACATCTTACATAGACTTGAAAATGTCCCTTATGAAAGGGCCCAAAAAAAATGAGACAATGTGTTCCTAAAACAAAATTAGTTATACCCTTGACAACTACGCGGTCAAATAGTTAGTCACTTTGTTATCTTGATTGAATGAATGTGATACTTTCACTTCCATTGATAATGTATAGGATCAAGGTTATAGCCAAGTGATGTTTGGTTTTGATTATGTTTGAGATCTGAACTGAGGAACCAATCTGAAAGATTAAGAGTAATAGCAATTTCAAATCATAACAATGCAGCTCAAAACACAAGCCATGCCTCTTTATAGAAATTTATCAGTAAAGCACAAAGACGCATAGGGTTAATTGAACTCAAGTCAAGAGGAATGTAGGGTTCTGAGTCTTCCGCTCCCATCCCTGTTTGTAGATGATAGAAAACATGGTATGTTAATTGATTTGACTGAAGTTTGGGATGATGTCCTCAGCACCACTGGAGGAGTTTGCCTGATCGTTTATTCTAAAGTCCGAAATTAGTTGAGGTGTGCAAGCTGGCCCGAACATCTGGTTATTAAAAACAAAAAAGTTTGGTATGATGTCATCATGATGGCAAATGGTGTCATGACAAAATCCAATGAACATGTGGAAAGCCTAGCATTATAAACATAACCAATTAAGCACCTAGCTTTTGCTTCTTGTTCAAAAATCAATGAAGCAGCTAGCATCTGCACATCATTTGTTTATGCTTCCACGCCCTTCAGTGGGTTGGTGAAGTGAAACATCCTTACCTCATCCCCACATTCACTAAGCATCATCACCTACCGAGAATAAACACTTCTATTCCATAAAAAAAATCATCACCAATCGAGAAATCGAAAAAAAAAAAAAAAAACTGATGAACAAGAAAAAAACTACTCCTACATCATAATAAATTTTAATAAGGGTTTTGTTAACGTATGCCCTCTAGGCATATGATAAACACTATATATTATCCTTCTTTTATTTCTTTTTGTATGGAAAATCTAAGTTCCAAACATTCGCAGTAAACTCTTCATTTATTGTTTTTGAAAGGATCAACTTTTTTGTTTTCGACTGAAATACTCCCATCAAATATACACCTTCCCTCCCAAAAACTTTCAGCTCATTCCCTCCCAAAATTAATTGGTTCCTTTTTCCCAATCAAATGAACCTCAAGTGGACAACTGGCCGGGTAAAGGTTTGTGTATTCAAATAGTTTTTCTTTTTTCCCACCACAATTCATTTGGCTGCCTCCATTTTTTTCGCCTTTTCACATCCCATGGACTTTTGACATGCATCCACAATTCAGTGTGTTGCAATATTATGATAAGTGTAGTCAAAAGCACAAGATCTTGTGGGATGGTGAGAAGGCCACCTATGTATGCACTTTGAATTTTGGGGCATCTTTTGCCGTCACATTCTAAAAGTATATTTCTTCACAAAGATTGCTATCGAATTCCACCGGCTTATCTATCACCTTGCTAGTGTCGTGAAACATTACTAAGTAGAAAAAAGATGCGTCTGTTGAATGATCCAAATCTCGTAGCCAAGGAAAATATTGAGATTGAAGACAATGTTAATGATGGAATTGATACAGATTGTTTTGTTGATTGCCCTCCCATTCCAAAGACAAAGGGGCGTCCGAAGCAAAAAAGAAATGAAAGGTGGGAAAGAGTTGGGGAAGCGAAAGAAACATTGTGGACTTTGCAAGAGTGCCGGCCATAATATCTCTATCTGTCTAGAGAAGGAGAACGCTACATTCTCAAATGGAGCAAATAAAAGGAAGAAAATGACTTCAACAACTGAAGAGTTGAACCCAATTTTTTGTTTGAAATATTAGATTAAAGTTTTCAGAAGAATCGTACATGATTTTTGATGTTGATTTCAATGTACCGAAGGATCTAAGTATTGAATATATATCTGATATGAGGCTTTTAGTTTTTCAAATAATTTTCGATGCTAGTCAGGTGCATGGAAGGTGAAAAGGAATCAATTAATTTTGGGAATGAATGAGCCGAAAGTTTTTGGGAGGGAAGTTGTATATTTGATGGGGTTTTTCAGTCGAAAATAAAAAAAAAATTGATCCTTTCAAAAACAATAAATGAAGGGTTTATGGCTAGTGTTTGAAACTTTAGATTTCCCATACAAAAAGAAATAAATGAAGAAGAATATATAGTGTTTATCATATGCCTAGGGAGCATACGTACGTTAACAAAACCCCCAAAAAAAATGCATTAAGAAGCTTCTTTTTTTGTTTTGTTTTTGTCTCTTCACCTAACAAAACATCTCATCGTTAGTCTGACCAATCAATTGAGGCCAATAAACAAGATGTCCCTCTAAATAATTTCAAAAATTGTGCACACAAAAGTTCATAACAACATAATTTATTATACTGCTTTTATTGATTATTAAAACCAATTCTCCAATCCATAGAGTTGAAAGCATCCAGGTTGAGTCCGCATTACCGATCCATAGACAAATGTCAAAGAAATGAGAAAACATACGTTACTTTTTAATATCCCACATTACCCACTCATGTACATGGTCCACCCTCCACTAATCTGAGCCAACTTGTAATCATATGGTTCATCCCCCCTCCCCCACCCCATCTTCCATTTTGTTTTTGTTTTTTAATAACATGACGTTCTGCTAATGTTTGAATTAAAGGTAATGTGCTATGAGAAAATTACATGTCTCGTAAAACGAAAAATAAATACTCTTAATCCCTTATGGTTATGAGTACTTAATCGCAATAAGAATGTTAACGAAACGGGGCTTAATACCCACCCGGCTAAACCCCTTATGGTTCCCCTTTTGTCCTTTAAATTGCCAAGAACTCATCGGGCATAAATGATAAAACCCTAGCCCCTAACCCCAATTCACACCTTTCTCTACCTCACAACTCCCAAAATGGATGAGCATTTCATCACGATGTTGAGGGGGCTTCCCATCATCTTTCTAGTATTCTCCATGATGTTTTCTTGTGCAAACTCGGATGCAGCCAAGGACAGAGAGGAGTGCACAGAGCAGTTGGTGGGGCTCTCCACGTGTCTGCCTTACGTTGGTGGAACCGCCAAGGCTCCAACGCCAGATTGCTGCAGTGGTCTCAAGCAGGTCCTCAAGACCAACAAGAAGTGTTTGTGTGTGATTATCAGAGACAGAAATGATCCAGAACTTGGGCTTACCATTAATGTCACTCTTGCTTTAGGGCTACCTGCTATTTGCAATGCCCCTGCCAATGTCTCCCTATGCCCTGGTATGTCTTCTACTCTTAAAGTTACCATAATCGTTGCGTATATCGAATTTTTTTCAGGAAAATATTTGAAAATGGGGTGTATGGGACTATTGAGTGGATGTGGAGTTAGCGTGATGCGGGCCACAACTTAGACTAATATGGAACTTGGGCTTGAGTTTTTGAGCCATGTCGGTAGCCACTTTACAAGGTCGTTACAGAATACTATAAAATTGAGACTTGAGCAAACGTCATGTCAAATAAGCAAGCGTTGTATCCGATATGCATAAAGGGCTCGTAGCGGTTATGCATCTTGTTTTTGGTTACTACTATAAGGCTATAACCAAAAAAAAAAAACCATCTAATAGTTGAACAAAGTCATCTAAAATGTTGATGTGGGTTGTTGAAATTGGTGCAGCTCTTCTCCACATGGATCCTAATTCACCAGAAGCTCAGGTCTTCAATCAATTCGGCCATTCCTCGAATGACAGCGTCAGTACCCCAGCCAGCAGCCCTGTTCCTAGTGGTAATCCAAACAACTCTTTCAAAAAAATAAGGTGTTTTGATTTCATACCTACCCGTGTGTGATAGTAGTATTTGCGTTTGTTGGAACAGCTAAAGCCAATGCCACAAGTGGTAGCAGCAGTGGAACAGGTGTCCAAGAAAAGAGCGATGGCCATTCTTGGAGTGGGAAGAGATGGCTCGGATTGGAAGCTGTCATAGCTGGTGGGCTCTTAACGTGGCTTCTAATCACTTCACACTGGTTCATAGTATAGGACTTAAAAAGAGCTCATTCAGTTATATATATATGTTATATATATATATATATATATATATATCAGTCGGGTTCCGGTAAGGGATCCCGCATTTTTTTAAAATGCGGGACTCCCCTTCCCGATTGAATTTCGATGATCCGAGCCGCTCAAAGTGATTAGAACGTGATTTTAAGGGTCCCCACGAGAAATCAGCAAAAAAAATGACCGGGAAGGGCTTCATCCGAGCAGTTTTCATTGAACGGTTCAAAAAAAACTGCTTGGATGAAGCCCTTCCCGGTCATTTTTTTTGCTGATTTCTCACGAGGACCCTTAAAATCACGTTCTGCACACATTGAACGGTTCGGATTTTCAAAATTTGATCGGGAAATGAAAGTCCCTCATTTTAAAAAAATGAGGGATCCCTCACTTGATAATTTGTGATATATATATATATATATATATATATACAGTCCCCTTCAGGTAAGGGCGCCCTTACCTAATTAAGGTAAGGGCTTCCCTTTTTCTCCCTTTTCCCGATCGAATTTCGATGATCCGAGCCGCTCAATGTGTTCAGAACGTGATTTTAAGGGTACTCGTGAGAAATCAGCAAAAAAAAATATTAGGAAGGACTTCATTCGAACAGTTTTTATTTGAACCGTTCGATAAAAAACAAACAAAAACTGCTCGGATAAATCCCTTCCCGGTCATTTTTTTTGCCGATTTCTTACAAGTACCCTTAAAATCACGTTCTAAACACATTGAGCGGCTCGGATCATCGAAATTCGATCGGAAAATGGGAGGTCCTTACCTGATTGAATCTATATATATATATATATATATAAAATGAAGTCCTGTGTTATTTCTTTGTTTGTGTGAGCACTAGGCATGCATCTTAAATATGACACTGATTTTTGTTCGACGTTGCCTCTTATCTCTCTCTCTCTCTCTCTCTCCCTGGGCCAAAAGTTCCCAATCGAAACCCAAGGGTTAGTTCAGTACATTGGTGGGTTTACTTCCTACATGTTTAACCAAGGTTTGATTAATTCTTAGGGTCATGCCATAACAAAGTAATTTTTTTTGAATTCTCTAATCTCTTCGTAGATGACATGTCTTTAACCAGACTGAAAGTGAATTAATTGAGATGAGCGTAATCTGACCTAGACACCTATGACCATCAAACACACAACCCCCCTAAAAGGGCCAAACAGATAGTCCAGCTTTTTCTCTTTGATTTGATGCCCATACACCGCCCAAAATTCCAATTACCGAGTACTTTATGGTGATAGCATCATTTGGCTTGAAAGAGAACAAGTTATTCATAGAGGCTAGAGCTCCGTGAATAAATTATTAAAGAGCTCAATTTCGTTTGTTAAAAAATATTATGAACGATCCGTATTAAAAACAAATTATTACCAATAATAGACCTGGATTTTTATTCCCTTCTTGAAAATGGATTTTGTGGGTAGAGTACTCTTCTCCAATCTGAAATGAATGTGGATGTTGTCTTTTTCCTGACCAGACAATTTCTAGATAGGGACTGTATGGACAAGGTGACCCGTGAAGGTATGGGGTAAAGAGACTTCGCAGGTTAGATTCCAAGAGAAAGTTCAAAGATATTTTTTGTTCCTTTCAACATGTGAGAGTCCTCCATCGCTCCTCAATTAACGGGCTGTAGCGAAATTCCATATGAACTGTCCCCGCGAGTTGATAGGGCTTTGAAAGTTTCGAGCCTAAGACTTACTAATAGGGAACAAAATTTTCAAGTCTCAGATTCATTGCCATAGTACCAGTGGCCGAGCCATGATTTATAATCCGGGGTGCCGCTGGTTAATAAGGCTCAACTTGTACTGTTAAATATTTGTTCATAAAAATGTGTTGAGAAAGGTTGAATACAATATATTTATATTTGTTTTTTTGTTATACTCCCTCCGTCCCATAATATTTGTCTGGTTCACGAAACGAGAACTATAAAATAATGCATCTCTTTCGAGAAAAAATTTAAATTTTTTTCATAAGTTAAAAGAACTCGTCGAGATCTAGTAAATTGTTGAATTTTTTTTCAACTTTTCTTACAAAAATAGTATTATTTTTACGTCTCCGTTTTGCGGACCGGACAAATATTATGAGACAAAGGGAGTAACAAATAAAGACTTGATTTAATTCTCCTGTGGTTTTAAAATGAAAGTGATCGGGACATTTTTTTTTTGTTATCCAAATCATTCGCATTTTAAACCATTATTTTTTTTGTTATTTGCATGAAAAATCAAGTTGTTTGGATACCCCAAGTGCGTAATCTATAAGTAAAAACTAACATTATTTACAGAACCGGGGTTGGCCCATGCCACTCCCCCCTCTACTTAGCTCCGCCCATGCATAATACCATCGGCCCAACTCCTTAGGATTATCAAGTTCAAAATCAACTGACGCGTTATATTTTTTTAACCATAGTTCGGTTGAATTTATGGCCATAGATCCGGGTTACCTTACGCGCATCTCAACTAATATTGATCTACAAAATTAACAACCGAACAAACCTTTAGTAGCTCCAAAGTTCGAAATGCTTGGTAATTGAGAGACTTCGCAACCTTATTTTGGTCACAAAAGCCACTGCATTTTCACTCTTGTTCTCTCTTTTTCCCCCTTTTTTCAAATAATCTTCGAATTCTATCTGCACCACTTTACTGGAATAACAGGGAATGGGATTCGAAATACGGGTAAACCCAAGCAACCCGTGGTGATCTTATTCACATACTTTTTTAAAATGGTCTTCGCTCGCGCTTTCAATTCTTGTTCTACACTCGCGCTCTTAATCTTTGCACTCAAGAATTGTAGTTGTTTGAGAGGTTTTTGAAAAACATTTTCACGCCCATACTCGCTCTCTCGCATTTGGTCATAAATTCAACCGAACTATGGTTAAAAAAATATAACGCGTCAGTTGATTTTGAACTTGATAATCCTAAGGAGTTGGGCCGATGGTATTATGCATGGGCGGAGCTAAGTAGAGGGGGGAGTGGCATGGGCCAACCCCGGTTCTGTAAATAATGTTAGTTTTTACTTATAGATTACGCACTTGGGGTATCCAAACAACTTGATTTTTTATGCAAATAACAAAAAAAATAATGGTTTAAAATGCGAATGATTTGGATAACAAAAAAAAAATGTCCCGATCACTTTCATTTGGATGGTGATGCACAAAGCGGTGGTGGTCTTGTATGTGAATACATGCGGTCAAAATTGGTGATGTTCATAATTCATTTAAAGCCCAAAAATACTGATAAAGTTGGCGGCAATTGTTGAATGGTGTCCGAGGATGGACTCTCAACTTTCCTCTCTTATAGGAATTCAATAAAAATTCATTAGTGTATTTATTTAGTAATGAAGATTGGCGACCAGACTAATCTTTCCGGTCCCTTTCGCAGCCTTTTTCACACATTTGCGTGAGGTGAGATGGCCCTAAGGACAAATCCCTGCCAAGGGGAATTGACCCTGCGAGACTGCGACCTCCATGGCAAGTTAGTTAACCAATGCGACTACCCCCTCGACACTAGTATATGATAACTGTTCCTTAATTAAAAAAGAAGAAGATAACAAGTCATGATCAGTATATTATGTAATTGTAAGTTTAACAGGTATGTACTTGGAGTTCCTTATCTTGAATTTATTTCTCCACATAATCCCTTCGCAGGGCTAAATATATTCCTCTGTACCCCCGGCCCGTGTATTTTTATGGTTCTATATGATATTTTTTTCCTACAACACTCACCAAAGTAATTAGATGTTTTAGATCATATTCGTGACCACAATATGGTGTAGTATTTGTGTAAATCATACATTTAAGTCACAAGAAAAATGGAAAAAAAATGAACAGACAAATAACTGTGAGATACATTTCGCTAATTGAAAGGACCAATATGTTTTTGTTTGGTCAATAAAGACAGAAAATAAGATTCGAATAAAATTAGAAAGATCATTTATATAAATTTCCCGAGTAATAATTAGGACAATTAAGACCATCTTCCCTTCTATTTTGTTTTGGTGTGCCTGCCGTATGCATCATTGACCGTTAGTTATGATCGGCTGAACGAAATGGACCCACTAACCCTAACAAGTAGGAGTACTAAATACTACTCCTAAAATCTTTTCACATGGAGTAATTCCCAAGGTTCAGACACAAATGTCAACCGGGTGACATACGGACAGAGCAGACGATCTCAGCCCAGGCCCACATTTTATTGTACAAGTACCGTTCTGCCCTCCTATCCTTTAAAACCTAGAAAGGTTTTGCAGAAAATGTCTTTAAAAAATCTCTCAAACAATTAATTTCGCGAGGGTGAGGATTGAGAGCGTAAACGCAGAGCGGGAGCAAAAGTCATTTCGAAGGATTAAATACGTGGCGGGGACTAAACTGTCTTTCCACCTTAGGTATTCTGTCAAATGATTACAATAATCAGAATCAGATCAGACAGTGGTGCTAGTACGGAGTAATTGTTAGTATTAATATAAACCGTATATCCGGTAATTTTACATGACTCCTAAAATTACGTTGAAAAGACCAGATACGGTTTTTGTAATTTGTACGTATTCTGTAGAGTGCAACATTACTTTTTCCAGAAAATGAAGTACAACTTTCTGTTGCATCCAAGGCTCTCGCTGGGCCATTTTGTAACGCTACGTAGCTTTGGAGAAAGCCAGTATTTGCCCTGGTAATAGTAGCATACATGTACAATTTTCTCAGAGGGCGAGAGCGAAGCAAGAACCAAATGGAGTAGAAAAAAGTATGACTTCACGCAATGGTCTTTGAACCTTCCCAAGTCTCTCTCTCTCTAGAGAACGGTTTTCAGAGGAAGTAAAAGAGAGGTATGTATTCTAATTTCTAATGGAAGAATTTAGTATTTTTTTCCCTTTTCTTTTCCCTCTCTTTCTTTGGGTAGAAGTGCAATATGTGGATAGCTAGGATTGATTTGTGGGTGTTGCGAATACCCTAATTTTGGGTTATCAGCCAATTGGATTGTGCCCAGAAAATTTACTTGATTGAATGTTTTGGGTTAGGAGGCTGTTTGTTTGTATACACATGAAAATTTGGTGGGTTGGTGGAGTTCAACGTAGTTCAAATCTGCGGATCAACAAAAAAAAAAAACGTAGTTTAAATCTTGGGATAATTTCTTTTGATCTGCAGAATTGTGTTCTTGCATAGTTTTAGTTAAGTTAGGAAAGATATGAGAAAACAAAAAGTGAATAGCTGATTGATGGGTAAGATAGTATATAATTTTATTGAAAAGAGAGGGGCACGCAGTCATAGAACTAGGAAAATATTTCTGGAATTTTGATCTTTGAGTATTTCAGGAATTGGCCCATACCCTCAATGATTGGGGACTAGATGGGTTATGTTATGTTGTTGTTGTTGTAGTATTTCAGGAATTGGGAGAACAAATAGTTTCCTAATTCACCAAATGAGACTTCTTTCTTTTCCCTAAGTACCCCACGAAGAGTCTTTTTGTCACTTCTTCAACTTCTTCTCATCTGTGGACCTGGTTGTCAAGATGGATAGGGAGTGGGGAGTTTAGTTGAAGAGCTTATGTTGAAGAGAAATGTGCTATTGCGTTTTTACCACTGAATCAGGATTGCTGCAAATGACAAATTCTTGATGTTAGAATTTCCCTACCCCCACATTTCCCCTTTTTCTTGTATGAATGGCTGAAGTCCATTTTCCTGCCGTTGCAAGAAATGCATTCCCAGTTCTCCGTCGACACTTACTAATGCTCGCTTTCATGTGGGTTTCATCTTTCAGTTGCCAAACCAGTGAAAATTGAAAATGTGCCCAAATTCAAGAAATAGGAATGCAAGAATGTGACTGATGGGTTTCTAACTTTTCCATTTCGCATATTGCTTCCCCTCAATCACTGTCTGTCTCTCCCTAAACTCGAAAGCTACTTGTATTGTTTTATCCTTAATTGCAGTGGATCACGTGCTTGGAAACATACTACATGTTTCTGTTAAGCTGAATGTTATTCTGTTGGACGCGAACAAATGCATATGGTGTTTTATGTATGACTCAATTATCGTGCTTGGAAATATTTAGTTTGCAAGTTCATTTTCGGGATTGATGACAAAATTACAATTTCTTTTTTTATCCTTCTGAATCTTAGTTCAGAATTTTCAGGGTTCCCATTGCTAGGGGGAATTCGATAGTTAGTGTTTCACAAAGTAATGATTAATGATATGGGGGATGAGGAATCATGCACCAAGCCCCTTCGAAGGTGGTCCGTCATTTTTTATGGCGTGGGACACATGCTCAATGACATAACATCTGCTTGCTGGTTCACTTATCTCCTAGTGTTCTTGACAGACATTGGATTGTCCCCAAGGTACACTTTCACTCCTGGTTCCAACTTAGATTTTGGTTGCAACAAATGTGATCATGTTTGTTTCTTTTTTACCTTCTAGTCATTTAAGAATATCATTTTTTGGATTCAGCACATAGTGTACCCGAAATACAATGATTCATGAATGGATGGGGTTGCATTTGGTAATAGGAACGTAGATTTTCTATAGTTGGTGAAAGGCCACAACAATGTTCACTCAGAGTGAGTTCAGTTGTTTGATGGTATCAACAATTCAACATTATGGAAGGTCCTTACTCAATGACTGTCTCATCAACTTGAGAAGTTATTAGAAGGCGTTTGGGTGAAAGTTAGCCTTTTGATTCTATTCAGATGAAGTTGTTGGCCTTAGACTATAAACTTTCTCACATTTGAGAACAAAGCTTTTACCATTGGTTCAAGCAGTAGACTATTAATTGCAACAGAACAGTTCGCTTCACTTTATCCTCCCTTGGCACACTCTCGGCAACCCCAAATTGAGAAAAGGAAAAGAGGATAGAGCAAAGAGAGAAGTGCTATTTGTGTGAGCTATGAGTCATCCGAACTCCAACATTGAAGATTTTTGGGGCTTCTTGAGTGAAGAAAATGGTTCACAGTGATGTGAATACAGCAGTTTTAGGCAATTATTCAATAGTTCCAGAATCGGGTGGTCTATCTCTGTGGCTACATATTTGCCCTTCATAATGTTTAGTACGAAATTTTCAAGAACTTTTGCAGAAGACAAAGATAATTTTCATTTAATGAAGTCTCCGGCACGAGCCTAGCTTGCAATTCATTGCAGATGTGCAGTATTTCTCACTTGACCTCTCCTTGGTAGTTCGAGCAGTTCATCACTTGTATTTCTTGATGGAGCTGAGATTATGATTACTTGGTTGCATTTTTTATGCCTCATTTTGAGGCATTAGATGGTTAGCTGATTGATATTGTGCATGACTCATTTCGAATAATCAAAACCTTGATGGATTCTGTTCACTACATGCAGTTGAACCCAGGACACAATTTCTGCACATGGATATGTGTACCTCTAAGGTTAGAGTGTTCAATAAGTTATTCGAGTCCTCAGCTGAGCTTATTGTAATTGTGGAAGTGTGAACATTGGCTTATAGAGCTTAGGATAGTATGTAGTTGTGGACACTTATAATCCAAAGTATTTCTCTTTATAATTCATATTATGTTCCTTTATCGTGCATTGGTCTTCGATTACTTAACCATGAACTTTGCTGTATTAGAAACAAACTGTTCTTTGCTTCGGATGGGATGGTTGTCCATTCCTCAGTATGTTTCATATAACTTCCTTAGTTCCATGGGACATCTTTGACTCCAGTTGCCCATAATAAAGAAGGTACCACTGCAGGTTCAGAGCAATTTGAAGGTTAATCAAAAATTGTAAAGTTATAGGAGGGTTCTATGCTCCATAACTGCCCTTCTACGGTTAGCACATTAATGTACAAACCCTGTGCTTTCTTGGAAACTTTGTGCTTTCCTTTCCCGACAATGGGTTGCTGTGGACCATCCTTTTAGTGAGCTTTCCAGATGTTGTTCTTCCCTTTATTCTACCCATTATTTCTTGTCGTCCATATCTTCAATTTCACACATTTCAACCTGGAATCTAGACCCCTGTTTGCTCATGATTTGAATAATAGATCCTTGCATGATAAACCAACCTACCTAGCTCTCATGGTATAAAATATAAACTGTATGATTGCACAATATCACCCTAGCATTTGCCTTTAGTATTGGCGGTGTCTTCCTTTTGTTGGAAGTTCGGGGTTTTAGTTGTGAATTATTACGATTCATCTCTTGTCATTTTTACAAATAAAGCTGAGGACATTCACTTCTGGTTGCTGTTGTCGAGCCACTGGTTTAAGAATGTAGGATGTTGCGCATGTACACTGACTTATTGAACTGAATGAATTGGAAATCAGTTGTTTAGTTGGGGTTTTTCTTTCTCTCCTGAAAAATAATTAGGGGTCCAAAATATTGCTTTTGTGATCCACTTGTTTCAATATACTCCTCCTTCTGATTTCCAGGGATGCTGCTGCGGTCATGCTTTCTGGTCAGATAGCTGATGGATTCACTACTATATTTGCTGGTGAACTGGTATTCCCCAAGTTAGACATGGCATTACCATAGTTTTCTTAGTCACTTTACGATTTGTATTTTGACATGTCCTACCCATTGTGAAGAACTCCAGTGCAAGTCCTTGAACTAAACCTCGCAGTATAGGGACCGATGGAGTAATTTTTGTTGTTTAATCTTCTAAGAAATGAAAGCTTATCTTAGGAGTGGCACTGGATTTGTAATAGGCTCAGTCTAGGTGGAGGAGTTTACTTAGTCAGGTGTCTTTGATAAAATGCTTGTAATCAAATTCATACTGTTTTTTCCCCGATACTTTACAGCTGCGAAACTTATAATTTTTTTCCTTTTATCTTGACTTCGTGTCCATGGACTACATTTCATTTATCCCGACCCTTAGAAATCTTTTGAATAAAGCAAACTGAATTGATTGTCAAGCAGATAGAGTTATCTAAATCCACTTGGTTGGACCCTAACTTCTATCTCGAAGCGAGTTGCTGGATCAAGGTTCAGTGATTGCTTCATATGTATGAAACTCTGGAAGTTAGTAATACTTGTCTTTCACTTAGTGACCCCACAATTGTCTGTAGTCAATGTTTTGTTTTAGTTTTCAAGAATTAATGCTTTTTTTTGGGTGCATGATGGGGACCTCTTGCACACTGGAAATAATTCTGTGTTATTTGTTTAATTGGTAGATAGACAGGTTTGGACATTTCAAAATATGGCATGGTGCAGGATCTGCTTTGGTTGCTGTTTCATTTTCATCAGTTTTTGGGGGATGTATTCCTTGCAAAATCCTTGGTTCCAATTCATCTACTCTGCAAACTATTGGGTACAGCACGTTTGCAGCAATCTTCAATGTGGGCTGGGCTGCTACTCAAGTCTCACACATGTAATGACTTCCTCTGACCAGTTCAATGTGGATTGGTTGTCAGTCCAGATACTTTGATTCATAATTTGGATTCACTTGCATTTTATGATTATGCAAGATTGGATCAATACAGAAAGTTGGTTAACTAGGAATGCCTGAATGTCCATATTTTGCAATCATTCTTTAATTCAGTCTTTACTGCGAAATAATTAACATATGTTGTTCACCTCTTATTCATTGTAGGTCTATGGTGAATTGTATCACACTCGATTCAACAAGTAGAGTGGTGTTGGCTAGCTGCCGCAATGCCTTCACCATGGTTAGTTGATATCTGAATACGGTTTTGTGTAACTATTCGACATCATTGAAAGAGGTGTTTACATGCCCTGATTTGGATGGACGAAATCCTTTTTTTAAGGTTGCCAACCTCAGCCTGTATGGAGTTGCTTTCGTAGTCTTCAATGTCAAGGCATCAAATACAGTTGTAGACGTTGAAAACCAGGTATTTTTTACTTAGAAGTGGTATTTTTTTAATTGTTCAAAATTTAATTTTATCTGTTCTCTTGCCTTGTTTATAAATGTGCAGTACCGCTGGATAGCATATTCGTCGATCTTTATTGGCTGCTGCTTCGTGGGTGTATTTTATCTTGGTACCAAAGAGCCAAGGTTTGCTTGCCACGTGCTCTCTCTCTCTCTCTCTCTCTCTCTCTCTCTCTCTCTCTCTCTCTCTCTATGCATTTGAGCTACTCGGTTCTGACGATTTCAAATCTTGAAAGTTTTCATTTTTCAGAGGATTTACATTTATTGTGTAGATTGAAGCAAGGAGTTCACGGAAAAAGTTTTGCAAGGATATCTTGGGCTTACTGGTTTAAAAAAGTTCTATACTACCAAGTTGCGCTTGTTTATGTGCTTACTAGACTAGTGACCAATGTTTCACAGGTCGGTATGCTTTTTCACAATCAATACAGCATTGGTGTTCATTTTATTTTCAATAACAACTTATCTTTAGGAATCTCCGTGGATACAGCGGATTTGTTCAAAAGGCAGGTTTCCCTACTAGGAATTATCTGTCGAATCGTCACTGTGATATTGGCTACCTGTACAATATTATTTCCTACTTGTTTGAACTTGCACTGAAAAATATATGAATAGTATTGTTCGAACCGTATTTGTTTAAAGCAAGCTGTCTTATGTTCCTTTCTGTTTATCTTTCAGGCATTTCTTGCATTCTATGTCATCAATGATCTGCAAATGGCTCAATCATCCAAGGCTGTGGTACTTGCACTGTTGCACATACCTTGTCAGCAATGACATTCTTGGCATAAATAGCATTTATTTAACAGCAAAGTTATATAATGCATTTCCCATGGAACACATCTGAGTTTGACCAATGTGGCAGGTCCCAGCAATCATCTACATTTCCAGCTTCATTGTCTCAGTCCTTCTACAGGTTTTTTTTCCCCCCCAACTGAGTCCTTTTACAGGTTCCCTTTCGAAATTGGTTCTGTCTGAGAATATCTTGCATGACGCAACTACTTTGTTTCCTTCATTCGCAAATAACCATTTGTCTACCCTGTAGGAGATTACATGGACTGGCAAACGCTTGAAGTTGTTTTATTCTGCTGGAGGCATTCTTTGGATATTTTGTGGTTCTGGGTTCCTCTTTTTACCAAGGAATATTCATTCTGTTATGTACTTTTTGTCCATAGTGATCGGCATAGCAAACGCTCTTATGATGGTATGGTAGAAGTTGTGCTTTCATTCTATCTTCTATCATCATATGGATCAATTTGGCTTAGATAGCAAATTATAAGTCAGTACCATTTTGAGTGGAAAGCTTAATGGCATTTAGGTCAATTATAGCTTCAAGTGTATTATAAAGACTGACATTGCAATCTGTCTACTGCTGATGGAGAAATTTCATTGGATAGTCCTTAGTCTTGTTTCTTTTGCTTATTTGACATTATTGTACCAGTCATGAGTCATGACATTGTAAATTGATGACGGATGATATATTGATATGTTATAGCCAGAACAAATACCTGCCTAATGGGGAGATTCATCTCTATCTGGCACTTTGTTGGTTACTTGTACTGTTATTACATATAATTGATGGAAACTATGTTTATCCCATCTTAGTAGAACTTGAACGAATATCATTCTGCCTAAAGTTGACATTCCACGATCTACTGTAGTTTTTAGCCATTCTCAGGTCAGGTCAATATCTCAAAATTTTGGAATTTGGAATTAGATCTGGGAAGAATCTATACTAAAACGTAAATAATGAGAAATTACATCAGAATAATGCCTAGTTCACGATTAGAACCTTATGTTGTAAGGTGGGAATATGACCTGTTTGGGGCTGAGGAAAGGAGAGCTTTATCTGTCGCAAGAATTGCAATAGTGGAGATATGAATCTCGTAACCATGGGATTGTCAACTGGCAGCTGGCATAAAAAAGTTACTTTACGTTTTCATATGATCTTCGTACAATTTTTGTATTTTATTTTCAGTTATCATGAGCTTATTGCTTAAACTTTTTTGCTTGTTTGAATGCAGGTGACTGCCGTAAGCATGCAAAGCATTCTAGTTGGTCAAGATCTTAATGGATGTGCTTTTGTATATGGATCATTGAGCTTCATGGACAAAATCTCATGTGGGATCGCCTTGTTCATTCTTGAATCATATCAGAGTACGTCACAGCTTAGGTCGCATTCAACCAGTAAAGAGACCCACTTTCAAAGAATCAAATAGAACACCATGATCGTCAGTTTTATTTATTTTGATTTGCGGTGAGGTTGCAGTCTTATATGAAGAATGCAATGCATAAAAGGGCAGTTTTGAAACGTGTAAATGTGTTTTTAGACAAACTATCCTGCTATCAGATTTTTGTTGGCATGAAGATTCTCATAAACCTGATGGTGGTTTGTCAACAATGTTTTTGACTTGACATCGTTTCACTCTTTTTTTATGCAGATACCTTTCCAAACTTGCAGGGATGTAGTTCAATGATTTCCTGTTTTTCAGTTTCAAGAAGCGGCTTGGGTCTGATTCCAGCAATTTGTGCACTTGGTGGGGTGCTTGTTACATTCACTATGGAGCTTCACTCCACCACTCCAAAGCCTTTAATGGAGCCCCTATTAGCATAGTGACAAGAGGGAACACATTTTTTCTTTTCGAATCAGCATTAGCACATTGGAAGAACAGCTCCACGTCAAGAATCAACTTGAAACATAGATTGACAGAGTAAATGGGATTTAACAGAACCACAACAGACCTCCTTCTCTTCTTTTTCTTTTCGGTAAACGATCTTTTTTGCTTCTTCTGTATGGCCTCTTATATTCTTTCTTTCTTTTCTGGAACTTTTTTTTTCCTCCTTTCCTTCTTCTAAAGGCAATTGTATCAGAAGAAAGTTAATGTTTACACAACTAGTGTTGTAATTAGATAATAGAACGATCATTCATTTCATCTGATAGTTAGCAGAAACAACTTCAACAGATTGTTGAGGAAAAGCAGAAAATCATACTCTCGAGACTCGGAATATATATTGTTGTGATAGTGAGTTAGCTATCTCACTCCCATTTTTGCCATGGGGCCTGGTGTTTGTTCAAGCTTGAAAATTTTCCATTACTCAGTTGATTACTGATATTTGCAGATTTTATTTTCAATGAAGCATTGTGGCGCGCTTGATCTTTGATTCTCTTGTTGTCGATGGAGATATCAATCATTTATCTGCAGAACTTTGCACATCATCCACTGTTAATGTGCAGTAGAAATGAAGATATTTTGATTAATCTGTACAGGGCGAGACAACACGTAGATATTTTGATTCCCAGTAACTCAAACCTGCGCGACAAAATTATGTTGAATAACACTTGACATGGAGTTAGATAATGCCTCTAAATGGTTTTAATTTTCTTCTTCACACCCTTTTTGCCGTTTTCATAAATTACGCGATTTAGCAAGGTGTAATAACTACTGAGTTATAACAGCGGTCTATATGAAAAACAAAAACTCATAACATCGAAATATTATGAATTTAAGTTGATGTAATAAAAATATATACATAAATACTTTAAGGCTGAGGTTTCCTAAAAAAATCATCTTGGCCTTTTGTTTTGATTTACAAAAAAATTCGTATTTTTTAGTTTTGTGCTAATTTTTTTTGAATTATATTGGTTCCTCTGGACCAGAAGAATCAGAAAAATAGAAAAATAAAAAACTATGACCAAATCCAAGAAAAGTCCAAAAAAATTATTTTTTGGAAAAAATGGATTTCGTTCATAATGTTATACTTTTTCGATTCCCCTCGTTGAAACGAATTAATAATCAAGAAAAATTTGACGCAAAGCTAACAAATGCATAATTTTTTTTAATAAAGACCAAGTGCTTTTTTAATTTTTTAGAGAAACTTGCCCTAATGTAGCATTTCCATTTGTTCTCAAAGAAGTTGGAATTTCAGTTAAATAAAAACTTGAATCCAGCTGGTTTTGGCAATTAAAAATAGTACTGTACGGAGTAGTAGTTTTTAGACACCGTGGATTAAAAGCAGATCGGAAAACCTCGAGAGTTTCTCTCTCTTTGGTTTTTTGCCAAATCTGTCGCTCGCGTTCTTGCGAGCCCGCTCCTCTCTCTCTCTCTCTCTCTGTCGCTCGAAAGCCGCGAGCCAAAATCTAGGGTTAGGGTTTCAGACGCCATTTCCCGGGGCGCTGACGTCAGAACAACAAGAAGATGAGCGTGGATCTGGCGGCCTCTAGCACGCATGGCAACGTCGACGAGCAGATTGGTCAGCTCATGCAGTGCAAGCCCTTGTCCGAGCCCGAGGTCCTTCTCTTTCTCTCTCCTCCTCTCTCAATACGCGCATATCTCCGTATTGTGTTACGAGTTCTTCAATTGCGTTTTATTTTGACGGATCTGTATCGTCGTTGCCTCGGTGTACGCGTTTCCAACCGAAATGCTTTTCGCACGATTCGTATATGTACTTTTACATACCTGTATGCGCGTATATTCGTCATATTGGGGAATTTTTTATTTTATTTATGCGGGGGATCTATGAATAATAAACAGTGCAGAATCTTGGGGTTGTGCTGTAGATTTTTTCTGTTCATGGGCCTGTGAAAATTGGGTTTGAAATCGCTTTTGGAGCAACTATCTGATTAAAAGAAAGTCGGCATGGGTATTCGTAATGGAAATGCTATGGGAGGGGAAGGAAAGGCCTAGATTGACATGGAATGGAAGAATGTGGTGCTATAAAGGTGAAAAATTTTAACCCCAAGGGGACTCGGGAGTTTGCTCATTCCTAAGGTTTATTCTCCTTGTCAACAACTCTTTGGGGCATGTGAAACGGCAGGAGGGGCTGTAGTGAATAGTCTGAGGTGCACACAAGCCGGCCCAAGACACCTTGCATTACCAAAAAAAAATAAGGAAAGAAAGGTGAGGAATGTTGAGAGGTCCTGTGTTGTAATTCCTTTCGAGGGCATGAGCGGTGGTGTAATAGGAGATAGATTAAATTTGAGATTTTTTACTGAAGAAGAACTCGGATAAGCCTGTTATGCCCCCGAGACACCTTGCATTACCAAAAAAAAGGAAAAATGGTGAGGAATGTTGAGAGGTCCTGTGTTGTAATTCCTTTCGAGGGCATGAGAGATGGTGTAATAGGAGATAGGTTAAATTTGAGATTTTTTACTGAAGAAGAACACGGATGTTGAGAGGTCCTGTGTTGTATTTCCTTTCAAGGGCATGAGAGATGGTGTAATAGGAGATAGGTTAAATTTGAGATTTTTTACTGAAGAAGAACACGGATAAGCCTGTCTTTGTACATGATGGCGAAGGTGTCATTTGCTTTTACTTCTTGGAGGTTAGAGCAACTTAAGAGGTAGGTCCAGGAGCGTGTCAATGTTCTGGGGCTGAACCTTGTGGAGGGTTGTAGGATTGGGTTTGATGGTCTAGAGAACGTTGTTTGTTCCTTTGTAAGTCATGCCTAGCGGGACTTCTGTTTGAGGATCTTGCATTGTTCTAAGTTGCTTTGTGCATCCTAATGTATGGTCTTGAAATCTTTTAATGTATGCTCATTGCAACACGTGAAGACCTTGCTGCTGTAAGTTATGCAATTTTACGGTGGTCAATTGATCATAACCTCCCATGTGCCATAAAGCTGTAAATTGATCATTTCTCGGGGACATTCAAACTAGGAAGTACTAATCGTAAATGCTCCTTTCTTGAGGTTTTGGGTTATGTGCGTGCTCTATGGCAATTGAATCTTTAGGCATAAAATGCGTATTTGTTTAGTTCTTTTATTGTACTGTAATTCTCTCCAGTTTAAGGAGCAGCCATTAATCAATATGCTATATGCTTGTCTCCAGCATATCTCTTTCTATTTATTGGAAGGCAATGGAAGTGTCTCTATTTGATACCTTGTTGCATTTAACATATGTTTGTCCTTACTCTCTTGTAGAACTAAACTAATTATGGCCATTCTTCCTGTGTTGGATTTAGGTAAGGGCACTGTGTGACAAGGCTAAAGAGATACTCATGGAAGAAAGTAATGTTCAGGTACAATTTTATGTTGCTGTTGTTCTGATGTTAGAGAAAAGTGTTGTGATCTGGTATCATATACATATACCCTGATTGAAGGAGCATGATTTATACTGCCTCACTCTCTGACAATGACCATTCTTTGATTGTTAGGTAACTTGGACAAAGCTTGCCTTTTCTGGGTTTTGTTTTGTATGTTGGGTGATGGGAGGGTGTTGGGTTGATGATAGTGTTTTACTTTAAGTAGGAAGATATAATTGTAAACTCAAATTTGGACATTCTCTGAGCATGTTTTGATTTGTTTGGTGGGTTTCAGCTTTATCTGATCAAGATTTTTAGCAGGCCTTGTATTTCAGGTCTTATGAGCTTTTGTTTGTTTAATGCTGTTATGCTATGTGGGCAATTGTCGAGTGTATCACAAGGAGCCTAGGTTTCAAGGAATGCTTCTGGTTTCTGATTTTATTATTTGTATGCTCAGTGTCTGCAAGATCACCATGCCTTGATCACGGAGCACATCCAATAATTGATTTCAGTTTCTCTGATTGTTATTAACTTTTCTCTGAGTTGTTTATTTGCTAAAATTCATAGTGCGTTCCATGGGAATGGTTAATTGACTGTTTCTTCTCTGCTACCATGTAGCCTGTAAAAAGCCCTGTGACCATTTGTGGTGACATTCATGGACAGTTTCATGATCTTGCGGAACTTTTTCGCATTGGAGGGAAGGTATTTATTCTGGCTATAACATATCAATATATCATCAGTCATCTATCATTCCAATATATATTTTTCTCCTTTAAGGAGGAAGTGGTGGTATGCTATCATAACAGGTTTCTTTTTTCTTTTTCTTGTTCGCAGTGCCCAGATACAAATTACTTATTCATGGGAGATTATGTTGACCGAGGTTATTATTCTGTTGAAACCGTCACAGTAAGTACTTATTGGACGATGGAGTAATCTCCCTCTCTGTCTGCCTATGTATCTACAATGTACTTGAGTACTTCTATCTATTTGATACATTTGTAGGTTTATGTGCTTACACTCTTACCAATTTGTGTGATTTCTTGGCATAGTCATTGATTTTCAGCTTACTTGTCCAAACACTTTTGTCTTGTTATGTCTTTGCATCATCCTATGAACTACTTGAATACGCTTATACAAGCCTGTTTGATATTTGCTTTCGTTATGCTGTTTGAATGCTCATTGCTATGCAAACATTCAAGGCTGCTTTTCCATCTTAAGAGATGAATGCAAGGTGAACTATGACTAGTAATAGAATAGCACAATGAAATTGAACATGTTAAGTGTGCTCTTTATCCTGGTATTTGACTCAGATTTTAGAATTATCGATGATCCTAATTTTCTCGTATTATTCAGCTTCTGGTGGCATTGAAAGTGCGTTATCCTCAACGGATCACTATTCTTCGAGGAAACCATGAAAGTCGACAGGTATTTCATTGTTTCGTTGCGATTTTTCATGTTAAACTTAATCATCATGACAATGATGTAAATATTTCTCATTTATCTTTATTGATTATGGGTTGGTGCTTTTTCGACTTCTCTATATGGTTCTCCCTTGTATCTTTTAAGGCCAATTAATGGAAGTTATTGGTTTAAAGGTTTCTATCAGCTCAATTCATCTTCTCTGCCCTCTATGAGGGGAAGATGTTGCTTTTCCATATTGTTTCAGATCCAGCTTTAGCCTACACGATGCTTTCTCTTTTTAGCTGAATCTTGTGGTAAATCGATTGTCAACATTACCATGTTTGTGCAGATAACTCAAGTCTATGGGTTCTATGATGAATGCCTACGGAAGTGAGTCCCTCAAAAGCTCTCATTTTTGCGGTGGCAATTGCATCTCTCTCTCTCTCTCTCTCTCTCTCTCTCTGGTAGGAAGCAAAAAAAATGAGGCACAGAACCTCCATATTTTTTAAACGTTGATGCCTAGTGTTAATGGAGATAAAAGATTGGAATTTGACATGCTATTCTGACTTCATTACGGAATAGATGACTTCATTCCCATTTAAAAATCAAATTTTCCAGTCTAAAAGTAGTTGTCATGTCACAACCTGCTTCTATCTCGTTACATGTTAAATTTTTAATTGGTTTTACACATGTAATTGGGCAGTAAAATGGTCCTTTTTCTTTGCATATCTTTGCCGACGCTATTTTTCTTTGTATAGGTATGGCAATGCCAATGTTTGGAAAATATTTACAGATCTTTTTGACTTTTTCCCACTCACTGCCCTGGTAAGTTGGATTATCACATCTTATTGATGGATTACTCTTCCTTTTATGCTTATTTTGCAGTCTTTATGTTTCTTTGTTTGAAAACTTGACTGCAAGACACTTCTTACTGTCTCCGTGGAGAGCACCTCCACTGATTTAATGTCACCCCTCCACAGGGACCAAATGCCACCTCAGAACCCAAAAGAGTCAACTTTATATTCTGCAAAAGCCTCCTATTCATTTGTGTCCCTTGTAGTCCCATACTCATTTTGTATTTTAGGGTGCATTCCTTAGTGTGGGGGCCTCTTGGCTGTTTTTAGCGATCTGATGTATAACTTATTTAATGGTGGGTTTTATGCACATTTAAAGCAGACTATGTACTTATACACACGTGTTCATTTTTTGAATGGCTTCATTTCTCAACTTAATAGGTGTAGTAATGAACTCCATGCATCAGGAAGCACTATCAATCTTGGAAGGGAGATCCTTAGTAACAACTTTTAGCTACTCAAGTGTATGTGTAGCGAAGCGATTTGATTTTTTTGAGCATTTTTTTCTGCCATAGAAATGCATTGCAAGCAAAGTTAAAAAAATGTATGCTTATCAAAGGAACTAAGAGATGGGATGGAAGATTTTGGTTCTGTTGATTGCTTTTCATTATTCCAAGGAATTAAATGAAGCATGAATAACTTCACAGACTTGAGCATGCATTATTGGCTAACTCATGTCTTCTAGCTTTATTGTGGTGTCTAACATGGATACTGTGATCGACACAGTCACCTAATTAACAGCATTAACTGTGGCCTAACACTTGGTCTCTAGCTCTGTTTCAGTGTTAGCAGTTGTGTGGACTATTACATGTCGTTCTGTTCTCTATGTCAAGTTGATTTTTGAGCTATTAATATTGTAGGTCGAATCAGAGATATTTTGTCTACATGGTGGGCTGTCCCCCTCCATTGACACTCTTGATAACATTCGTAATTTTGATCGTGTTCAAGAAGTGCCACATGAAGGTCCCATGTGTGATCTGTTATGGTCCGACCCTGATGACCGTTGTGGTTGGGGAATCTCTCCACGTGGTGCAGGATACACTTTTGGCCAGGTACGTTTCTGTATTGTTCTTCAGCTACCTCTTTTGTGTTTTATTCTGTCAATGAAATTACTCCCTTATTGTGTCTTATGTTTCTTTTACAGGACATATCTGAGCAATTCAACCATACCAACAACTTAAAACTGATTGCTAGAGCTCATCAGCTGGTTATGGAGGGATATAACTGGGGACATGTAACTATTTGTTTGAATCTATTCAGTTGACTTCCTATTTATGCTGTCATTCAGAAAGTTGGGTTTTGCGTATTTGACTGGTGTTTCTGCTACAGGATCAAAAGGTTGTCACTATCTTTAGTGCTCCTAATTATTGTTACCGCTGTGGAAATATGGCTTCTATTTTGGAGGTTGATGACTGCAAAGGACATACATTTATCCAGGTCTCTCTCTCTCTCTCTCTCTCTCTCTCTCTCTCTCTCTCTCTCTCTCTCTCTCTCTCTCTCTCCATAGCACGCGCGCGCGCGTGTATTTTTATATATTTAATCACAGTAAGTTTAATCTTTCATCGTCCTACGCTTTCCTTTCCCAGAACTCCATAATTTTTCTAGTCCTTGGATTCAGCAAATTTCCTCTTTTTCTCACAAAGATCAGTTTCGAAGGAGTTGTTTTCCAAAATTCTCTTGGCATCAAGGATGAATAAATGGCTAATGGAGTTGAAAAGAAGTTTTAACGTTATTCGTGACTTTGTGCGTTTCAGTTTGAGCCAGCTCCTAGGCGAGGAGAACCAGATGTTACCCGAAGAACGCCAGATTATTTCTTATAATGCAGCACATTGGGTTGCTGATGTCAGCTTCGGCGTTCTGGGCACGATAGTGCGGTAGCAGGTCAAGTCCATGGTGGTTGGATTCAAGATTATTGGTAAGAGGCCTATTGCAAACCTAGGGGCCCCATTGGGTTTAAATTATGTTCTAACCTGAGTTAGATTTCCTAGGACTTGGGCAGCCGGCTGGGTGATGCTGTAATGTAGTATTATTACATGTACAACGAACTCGTGTTCTTTTTTGGTTTGTTTTCTTCAAAATATATTTTGGTTTCTCTTTCTTCAATTGTGTTGTTTGGGGTTTGAGGTGATGAATAGGCGATACAAAATTTAATGTATGTGGCATTGCTCCCGAGTTCTTTGCTTTTTTATGTGTTACTGACTTGACTGAATGATTCAGATGATAGATGCTCTCTACCTTTTTGTTGCTATGTGATTTTTGTTCTCGTTTTTTAGCCGAGGTATCTGTGTGGTTTAAGTGATGATGAATATCACTCATGCAGCAGCATGCAGATTTGCTGACGGTTCTACTGTTTCCTCATTCCAATTTAGGTTTCCTTCCATAACTGGACCTCCATTCTGAATCATATGTACCTGTATATGTGATTATATATGATTCCTGTGCAAAGCGCACGGGCTGCATGATACAATCTTGATTACTCGTGGGTGTGGGTGGGATGTGTGTGTATATGAATATTTTTGTATGCAACAGCATTGTCCGAACAAGGTAATTTTCTAGAGTAAAGCATTAACCCAAATAGATAGTACGATTTATTATACTTCCATGATCTTACATAAATTGACGAACTAAATAGTGCTTTGATTACGATAAAAATAAAAATAAAAATAAAAATACGATGCTTTCATCAGTGGAAGAGAACCATGTCGAAAGGTTGAACTCCATCGAAGCAGGGTGTGAACGCCAGGGCGACTTGCTTGCGAGATTCTGCCATGACTCCTGCTGTTGCAGTGCTCCTTTTACTGCCGTTCTCGTTCTTGTTTTTCACCAGATCCAAGTTTTTGGCATTCATCTTGTTGGGAGGGAGGAGAGGGAGAGGCAAACCTAATTCATCCCCGAAGTAATCAGCACAGATGGTTCCCGGTGACGAACCAAAAGCAGCAGCAGCCATTATTCCACCACCGCCAAACACCCAGGCAAACAATTTAAGAATTTGAGACGGCAGTTGCGGAAGGAGAATCGAAGTATTATAAGCACCCGAAAGCAATTGATGTTTTGATGGAATGGACTTTAATTCAACCCGTCCCTTGCTCTTTATATAGAGAGATTGAACGAATGAATCTATTCAAGTCCTACAAGACAAGGGTTTCCTAATTCCTGATGCTTTCCTAATATCAATTGGACCCGGTTTCTTTGCAGTTGACTGCAATGCTGTTCAATCACAACCGTTCATCTTGACAATCAGTCTCTGCAAATCTGGACCATTGAAAACGCTTAGTGGACGATTGAGATCATGCAAAGGGCACTACGTGCAGTCCAGTTCCTATAAATTTTATGCGATGACTTTTTTGTAATGTTCTCTCTGATCCGATCCGATGTTTGTGCAAACTCTTGCTCATCGAACGGTTCCGGACAAGAATTTTTTGGGTGTCAGGTGGGTACCACGTGGTGTCCGCTCGGCGCATCCGGGCTGTCTATTTCGATTTTGAACTGTTCGGATTTGGAGAGAGAAAGAGGAGAGAGAGTGGTGGGGTGCGAGGAGAGAGATGGTTCCAATCTTGGCCATCCAACACACTTTTGGATGGCCCGGATGCATCGAGCGGGCACGGCCATATGGTAACCACCCAGTACCCAAACATTCCTCGTTCTGGACAAATTTGTTCGAATCCTTTTACGGATTCCTAAAGTATATAGAGATTTGGCGAGAAGAAAATAGGAGTAATAGAAGTTTCGCGGGGCTAAGTTTTTTTTCTTTCTTTTTGCCTCCGTTTTTCCTTTCCTTTTAATACTCCCACAGTCGCAATTTGTTAGTTTTTTTTTTTTTTAGATTTATTGTCACTTTTCAATTACTTATATCTTGTAATTTATAATATTTTATGTGATTTTGAAATCTTTTTGTTTAATAGAAGTAGAACTACTTGAGATATAGTATCAAATACTAAGATTTATATTGCACATAAAAAAAATAACCAATTGAAAAATACAACCAATTTTCTATCTAGTTAGGATGGAACGAGAGACCAACAGACGGGGACGGGAAGAGTAAATTATTGGGTCTCACACTTTGAAAATTCCTAGTGTACAAAAAATTGATACCTTCGATTAAGGATCTAGTATATGTGTTTTGTCAAAAAGGTAGATCTACGTAGCTAACTGCATAACTGTGTTTTGAGCATTGTTTTAGGATTGCCCATTAGGTGTTTGAGAATTGCCCAAGCAATTAATTCCACTCTACCAAATCAACCGAGTACAAAGAGGAAATGAGGGATTCCAAGTATGATAGAAAACAAAGATTTTTCGTATAATGGAATGGCTGGAATATCCCTGCATTCATGTGAACAATTGCAGTTCCAGTTCATATTTTAATATTTCATCACACCAACAATGACAAGTCTAAGACCAATGTAGGCGTAGCCAAAGATAAGGGCACATACAGTGAAGCATGTAGCACACAGGCTATTACAAGCCACATTATATCATAGTCGTAGCAGATGATAAAGATCCACACCCACTTGATCAAACCTACTGTTTGGGTGTCAATCGGAGGGTTGGTATTTTTCCGGGCCTTAAATGGGAGTCCCGCTTGATTTTGATCAAACGGCTCAGAACTCTTGCATACCGACTCACCAGTCCTTTGAACTTCACTCCATTTAAGTCCTCTTCTTGATGCTTAACAACCAACTGAAGCTGCTTCTCTTCAGTGAAGTGCTGGCCAAGAGGACTCCTGGTTTTGATAAGTTGTTGCAAGCTTTTGTGATCACTCTCTTCTCCTTCACTAGAAGACTTCTCTTCTTCTTTTTTGATGGCTTTTGTAAGGATTTCGTTCTCCAGAGATGCGGCTTTTGGGAGGATCGGATCAGCTTCCATTTGGAGATTCAATGGCTTTCTAGTTCTCTTTGACATGGTAATATCATAATGGGGTTTGTTTGGATTGCCACTTCCCATTTGTTTAGCAAGATGTATACTATTTCTTGAAACTTTGTATGTGGAAATCACAAAAAGAAGAATGAAGGCAAAGAATGAAATCATCCAGAGAATGAATGTTGGGTTTTCAAGAGGTGCTTCTGATATTGTTCAATTAATGAGTGTAATTTTTTGAGTCATTGAAAAGGTGGAATGTCTGTTTTGATGGTTTACCCATCTCTATTGCTTGAGGCTACTCTTGTTGTGTGATTCTGCTAGACTGGCCAACTCCTTTTAGGTAGGTTATATTGATGCCTTCAAGTCGTTACATACCATTTGAGTTTTGAAAGCAATTTCTTTTCCAAGTGTTCCTAATTTTATTTTTTTTTTGGTCAGCAAGTGTTCCTAATTGGTACAAGAATATTGTTTCACATCTGTTGTTTGGTTTGGTGATTTTGAATCAGACCGAGTATGAGATTCTCTGTCTCTCTCCTTGACGAGTCTTCTATCATGTGCCCCATCTTACTGCCCCGTGGCGAAATCAGGACACAGGCAAAGCGAGAGTATAAGAAAGGCATTAGACAGATGATGGAAGAAAACAGATGATCCAAACTCACACACCCTCTCTGGAAGTCTACCATAGATTCACAAGGTACAAAATTTCAAACCCACATGTATATATTGCTGAACTAGCTTTGTCAAAACGAACCTCCTTCTGTTGCACCATAAAGCACAGTATGACCCTTTACCATATTAGCCTCCTCACTGCCGTTGACACTGACCCTTTGTTTGGTGAGATAGCCCACACCCACTTAGCAAACATTCAACATTGTATGTTCAAGGAAAACAAGTTTCACAGAGTTTGCAAGTGGACCAATAGCCAAGTGGTAGATACCATATACTCCCATGCATTTGACAGAGATTCGAACCTCACTGACTGCAACTAACAACAATGACTTTCGCCGAGCAAAAACAAAAAAAAAATTTCACAGAGTTCATTTGGTTCCTTTTGATGACTCTCCTTACCTGCTGAGCTCATTTTTTCACCCTAGTCATCTTGACCTCTTCATCTTGTAACTTGGTTTGAAAGGTTTTGCAGTCCTTGGTATTAGTAGACAATATACATCAGACCAGAGGAATAATTTTCTGTTTTTCCCATATATCTTCTTCTCTCTTTTTTTGCCTGACTATTAATGGCTCTTCCTCGATATGATTCTACATTTATCTGCACGACGATATTTTGTTTTATCTTCTGTACTATGGAATCCGGGGTTTTTTTTATTGATCACAACAGATTTGTGGAGGAACTTATGACATTTTTTTTTTTTTAAAAACTCTGTTCGCTTTACGGTTTTTTCTCCTCCTCAAATCCCTCCGGTATTAATATTAGACCAGAAAAAATGATAAATTAGTCCAAATTTTGTATTTCCAAGATCACCAACTGCATAAACCTCCCTACTTTGAACTTTACGTCGCGAGAAAGCAATGAAAGAGGGAAAGTAAAAGTAAAATGGTGAAATACTATTTCTTTGTGCACAAAAATGACCTGGTAAAAATTATCAGTAGTTTCTAGTTTTCTACTGAAATTCACTTCCATCAGTCAAGAAATAGCCCGAAACCGATTCTTGGCAAGCGGAATCCACTGACGATCTTCTTGTCTCCAAAACAGAAGCTGAAGTTGCACCCTTGGCCAAGGATTTCATCCCTCTACACGACTTCATGTGCTTGTGCAATTTCTCTGGCTTAAACATCTTCCCGCATTGCCTGCATCATATTATTGTCATGCATGTTTTGATCACTCCTTCGTGTTCGCGAATCTGGAAAAGGTCTGAAATATTCTGATCTTAGGAAAATGCATTACTGGTTTTTGGTTGATCAATTAATTGGAAAATAAACATTTCTAGCCTCAAATTTGTCTACCCAAAATAGAGAGAACCATAGATGACAGAAATACTAATGGTGAACAAGTAAAAGTATTACTAGTACAACGGAAAAAAAAAAAGGGTTTGGATTGACCATAGTCCCTTGCACTTCCAAGCCTTTTTAAAAAAAAAAAATTTTGAATTACCAAGCATTTTGCCGTGCTAAGGATATACATATGTGGAATGCCCGGAATGCTACAAATATGGGCATAAGTGCACGGATCCGAAGTCAGATGTGTGCACACGTGGGTCCCACGGAGGTGAAGCTCGCACATATCGAGCGGTTTAAAACACATCTGTGTCTGGATCTGTGTACTTCTATTTCTATCTGTAGCATAGTATTATGCATATCCACTTACACAAATATACAAATTAGCAAATTCGCTTGAATGGGGAAGAGGATTGGGCACAAAATATGATTCATCTTATGCCAAGCACATAAGAGGATTTACGAGTCAATCAACGTACAGTAACACACAAAACAAAAGAGGAAATTGAAAATGTTTCGGTTTCGTCTTTTCTAACACATTTTCTATGAGAGAAAGACAATTGGTGAAGACAGCGTCGTAACACCATACGATTTTTTTTTAGGTACAAGTGATCAGTCATTACTCAATTACTAACGGTATATACCCAAAAAAATGCAATTTCAGAGTTCGTTAGATTAACTTACGCGCAATTCGGGCCATTGATTGGTTTGTAAGCTGCAGAAACTGGCTTCAGATTATTGAATTCACCCTTGGTACTATTGCTTGAACTCCTCCCCCCATCACAGCTTTTCCTGCTATCAACTTCTTGTTATTACCAAACACACCTTAATTAATACAAATACTATATAATCAAGCGTTTAAAAATACTTAATTAATAAAGCTGCGCATGCGCATGCATTTGTGTTGTAATAAAAAGAATAAAACTGAGACTCTAATTGTCTGCTAATTAATTAATAATCAATCATATGATTTCAAATTAGAGTACGTACTACCTTGCATCGGGATGTGGTTTCTGTTCATGGTGCCAAGATGTCCTAAATACCCTCTCAGACCCTCCCAACTTGTCTCCTCTGCAAATCCTGGCTGCATTTCCATAACCAGCAATGTTTTCGACATCCGCGGGCTTCTTCGGGGGAATAATGTGGCAAGAGTTCTTTTCGCGCCTGTTTATCGTCACCATCGCGGTTTCGTTCGCGTCCACAGCGCCGCACGAGAGCAAGTTCCGGAACACGTTGGCGGAGTAGCTCTTGCTCTTGGTGAACTGTGATGACCGCGGCGTTGGTGGTGGTGGAGCCGGTGCGCTAGTGGGGTTAGAAGCGTCATTTTTCTTCGTCTTCTTGGAATTGTTTTTGTTCAATAGACTTGAGTAAAACGAGGAGGAATTATCGATCTTGTCGCTTTTTCTCGGTGTTTCCGGTTTGTTTTCTCCCGAAATATTCTTCTCCTCTTCGAGCTTCGTTGAATCATCGGTCACCGTGGAGGCCTCAGAGCCGAACGTGGGGGATTCTTCTTCGATTTCGCACGTTGAGTTTTTCGGGGCTTCCATTGTTGATTTGCGGTGTTCTTGAACTTCATCTTCTTGAAAGGAGGAGGCTCTGCTTTTACTAGGTGAACGAAGATCTGTTGTGAAAAGCATTACAAGTTGAGAAATGTATAAGAGTACGTGGGAAAAGCTATATATACAAGACTAAAAGGCTCTGTTCTGCTGTTTTTATTTTTGAAGTACTTATTCTTTATTTTACGAGACAAGTTATTCTATCACAATACGATGACTTTTAATTCAAAAAATAAGAATATTATTTATTCATAATGATATTTGTGTCAATTGAAATGACCTAAAACTATCGGTTCTGAGTTTTGTTTTTCTCATAATTTCAAAATGGAAACCAAATTAATTAGTAGTAGTACCTTTTTTAGCAAATTGGTTTTCTCAAAGGAGTGGAGTAAATCAAGAAATCAAATTTGTATTTGTTTGTTAACCCAAAATTAATGGAAATTTCCATAAAGAAAGCAAGCAATTAGTAATTACGTACAAAGATCAAGGGAGGGAATTTCGGATCCTTTGAGGACGTATTCATTGTCGGAGATTGGAGTAATAAGATCCTCATCCAGCAAGTCTTGCCATAAATAACCAGTCTTGTACCTCCTGCAGCATGCACCAAAACAATTTCCATATACTCCAAGTGCTTATATATATATTTATATTTATATTTATTGTAGGGCAATATTGTCATCAACCACAAAAAGAAACATAAGGAAAATACTTGAGACACAGATTCCAGACGGTCCGATGGGTCTTTTGTATGGCGTGTGGGACAGAGGCAGCTCTATATGGTGACCAAGGTGGTCACTTGAACACCCCAAAAAAAGGTTTTTGTTAAGCATATATGTATTACTATTAGTTTAATTTTAGTTTATCCCTTTCTTGAACCCCCAAATACAAAATTATTTGAACACCCAACCCAAAAACATTTAAATACCCAGCTCACAAACCAGCCAACAAATCAATCCAATGACTACAATTTGCGCAATCAATGAGAGATAAGTGAATGAGTAATTGCCTGGTTACTTACATTGAGAGTTGTATTTGACCATTGATAATGAGGGTATTATGCAATGGTTACAAAATATGAAATCGTGTCGAGAAAAATTGTAGTATACTCATTTGTCCCAAAATGGTAGTCCAATACGTGCAATATACATGCAATTCAGATGGTTCAACTCTAATCTCATCTCATTTTTCTCTCTACATTTTTTTCAATACCTTTCTCTCTCTATCTCTCTCCATTCATTACCACTCATTATATCAAAAATAACTTTCAAAAAGTTGAACCAAACAAGGTAAAAGTATTTCCATGCATAATTTTCCAAATTTCAACACACAAAAACAAATTTAATTTGGAATGAAAAATTAAAAAACTTGTAAATGCAATTACTTTATGTTCCATTGCATGTCTTTCGTAATGGACTAACTTTTTGTAACAAAGAGAGTATAATTCCCAGTATTTGAGTGACATTATAGATAAATTTTATTTACTATATACAGTTGTGATTTTTAGAGAAAATAAAGATTTTGAACACCCTTCTTACTTTTTCTAGAGCCACCACTGGAGTGGAATCCAGTGTATTGGACAGCTCCGAACATCCATCTAACTATCTAACTTAATCTGTACGCAGCACTTCTCAAAAGATAATGCGAGAAATAATGCATTTCCTATTTATGTGCTGGATAGAAAGTGTATCTATCTTGGTCTGTCTCACTGATTCAAATCGTTGGTTGAAATCGTTTCACAACACATCTTCCCCAAAAAATTCCAATACATGTTGGACAAAAGTGTATCCATGGTTCATCTGGGTGAATTAAACCGTCCATAATCTTCCTAGCGACCCTAATAAATGCTGCTTCTGGCAGTAGACCGTCCATTCTCTCAGCCAAACGTGATTCAGTCATGTACTTCCTAGTATGTGTTCAATCTAATTTTTTAGAAAAATAGTCGACGAGCCCTACTTGCTAGTTTCAATCATTGTTGTGGTCCTTCAATCCCTTTTAGAAATTGAAGAGAATCGATGTGAAGATATAAAAAAGGAAAATAAATATGAGAGAATTATTACACAATCACAAGGTTGAAAGAATAATCGCATGGAAAAAACAAATTAATTAACATGAACCAACCTTTTGTAAGACCAAGCAAATGATTCAGGCATGTCTTTTCCTCGCAATTCCGAAAGCCATCTCTTGACATCTTTTGTTTCACCACAGAAATTAACCAAAACCCATCAATTTAAAAATCCATATGAAGCTATATATATATAGTCAGATTCATCATATAATAATAACGCTACGAGCAAAAACACTGATCACAGTGAACTAACAAACCAATCGTTTACATACCACGCAGACGGACGCCATTTCTGGAGAGATGATGAACTTTGATGAGATGGGGGTGTTCGGTCCGACCCTTTCGGCTGAGAAAATAGATTATGTGAATTTTTCTCATTTCTCCACTACCACCACCACCACCACATTGAGCTTCCATTTTTCTGCCCACAAAATGCCACACATGCACCACCAAACAACAAAGAAACACAGTGCTCTTCTTTTTAGACAAAACGTAGAATATTCAAATTATGTTATGAAAATGTACAAAACCCAATTAATTTAACGAAGAAAACAAATCTCTGTCTATGCCCGGCCTGCTCTAGGAAAAGCCAAAAGAGTGATCTATTTAAAAAGTAAAAACATTTACAACACTTTAATTTGCAGGCCTAAAGCAAGTACAACACTTTAATTTGCTTACGCTTATCAAAAGAACGATTGGTTTTAGAGATCAGCTAAATTCTTACTTTCTTCTATGTAGCAGAGAGAGAGAGAGAGAGAGAGAGAGAGAGTAGTATAGCATTTGGTGAGCAGATTTTATAGGAAAGTTTATAGGGGGGGAACTTGGCCACCTGTGAGAATTTTATCTCAGATTTCCCGCGATATGCTTAACGTATTTTGTTATGGGTTATTATAGGCAACTTTTTGACCATGTC
The DNA here is from genome assembly GCF_030253575.1 of Rhododendron vialii. Lineage (NCBI taxonomy): Eukaryota > Viridiplantae > Streptophyta > Magnoliopsida > Ericales > Ericaceae > Rhododendron > Rhododendron vialii. The sequence goes on along the minus strand of NC_080563.1, from coordinate 5,793,073 downwards.
TTTTTCCATTTCAAGAAATAAATTCACAAAAAAAAAAAAATAGTCCGGGTCAGTCTATCCAAATATACACACCCAAAAAAGTAGTATTGTTTGGTTCTGCAGAAAATTGAGAAGAAAAAGAAGAGGGTCGGTCATTTATCGTGATCACATTTGAGTACTACATCTTACGAAAAATTCCATGTGATAGACATCTATATATATGCATGTGGGATTTCATAAAGGAGACGAGAAAATGATTTTGAAATCTAGATATTCTACCATATATAGTGGTATCAGCCAAGAGATATATGACATATATGTATCCTTGAAAGTAAGATTAATAAAATGGTTAATTGGTCTTATGTTTTGGTCATCATATTTCGTCCACATCCAGTCGGATGTAGCGAATAGTCCCGCCGTCTAGGTCTACCAAGAAGCTACTTATATAAGAAGAAAACCATGTCATCTGTTATGAAATGTGTTATGCACACGTTTAATTAATTTATTTTATTGGCAAAAAGAAGATTTTATTAATCTTTGAAGATGATAACAAAGATTGAAAGGATCACGGGAATACCGTCAAAAGTCACCCAAGAACCACACCCAAAAAAAGACAAGAAGCCAACCAAAAACACCACACAAAAAGCACGAAAGTCGCAAAACAACCAAATAGCCACAAAACAAAAGAAAACAATCCTAAAATCTTTATATATGGTCCTATACAGTTCTAACTTTCAGTTGAAATTGTGCTTCTGGTTTTTCTCTATCAGTTGGAATTGGAATTATTCAATTTCCATTGAATGTAACTTTCTTTTAGTTGTTTTCCCTCAGGCCTATACAGTTCCTCTTTCTCAGGGTTCTGTATATGGTCCTCTCTCGATGTACCATTTGTCCAGTTTTAATAAAATCTTTTGTCTATCAAAAAAAACAAAAACAAAAGACAAGCCGAAAGATACAAATCCGACAACCAAAAAAGCTCTTTATAGAATTAAATTAATTCTAGAGGGGGGGGGGGGGGGTTGGGCACCATTGAGCTCCTCAAAGTCCTCACTACAAACTTTTATGCAAATTTTATAAATCTATTACAATTTAAGAGGACGTGGATAATACACGAGTTGAATTGTAGTATTGCACCCATCCGTCATTTGTAAGACAGTCTCATAAAAATTGACATCGTGATACTTTTCACTTTAATAATATTTTATTTAAATATTTTTTCCAAAAAAAAACAAGGGAATTATTCTCAATCACTTTCCCTCAATCCAAATCCATATCATGAGGCTTGAACCAGTGACCTCCTCAACGTGGAGAGATTGAGGGAATGGCAAGAATGCCTTGCAAATTAAATTGGAACAATAATACTTTGGTCCCCTATACTTTCACTAATATATTCCCATTTTGCCCCTTTAGCTACTTCGTATGAGGTGTCAAACAGGTCGTGCCATGCCGGTACGGTCCATTTAACTCCGTGCTAACCGTGCTTCGTGCCCTGCCGTGCCGGCCTGTTTACAGTATTTACTCAAATCGTGTCGTGCCGTTTGTCAATTGTGTCGTGCCGTGCCGGCTCGTTTACTTAAATTGGGTAGTGTCGTGCCGTTTGCCAATCGTGTCGTGTCGTGCCGGCCCGTTTTCTTAAATCGTGTCGTGCCATTTGCCAATCGCGTCGTGTCGTGCCAGCCCGTTTTCTTAAATTGTGTTGTGTCATGCCGGTCCGTTTTCTTAAATTGTGTCGTGCCGTGCCGTTTTCAATCGTGTCATGCCGTGCTGGCCCGTTTTCTTAAATCTTGTCATGTCGTGCCGGCCCGTTTTCTTAAATCGTGTCGTGCCTTGCCATTTTCAATCGCGTCAAGACATGCCGGCACGTTTATTTAATCGTGTCGGGTCAGACCGTGCCATTTTAAATCTTGCTGTTTTAAATAAATTCCTTTAATGATAGATGATGATAATGTCCTGTATAAGTTGAACAATGAGAAATAATCCCAGGATACGGAAGCTTGGTTGTTAAATGTCCTGTAAATTGAAAACTTTGTTAAACTTTCCCATGGAAGCTTGGTTGATTGTTATGCTCCGTTCGTCACGTTCGAATATGAGAAATCTGAAATAAAGATTACTTTAGCTCAATTTCTAAAATAAGTCTTCGTCCATGGAAGTTCGAGACTCCTTGGCAGCGTCTTGCTTTTTACTGTTTTAAACATGTGTTGCCAGCCCATTTTTTAAAATTAAATATCTTAGTTTTAAAGGTAAACAAATATTGTTTACCGAATAGAAATTGTTTAATTTTTTTTAATTAAAAAAAATCATTTGGCTTATTGAATTTTTTTTTGTTTTTCCGTGCCTCGTGCTGTGCCCTTTCGTGCCCGTGCCCTGCTAGAACCGTGCCGTGCCGTTCCTGTGCATTTTCCGTGCCCGTGTCGTGCCGTGCCAGGCCAACTTTCGTGCCGTGCCCGTGCTGTGCCACCCACTTCCGTGCCGGTGTCATGCCCCGGGCCCACTAAAACCTTGTCGTGCCAGGCCAAGACCGTGCTCGTGTCGTGCCCGTGCCGCCCCGTGCTCGTGTCGTGCCCGTGCCGTACCGTGCCGGCACGGCCCATTTGACACCTCTAGAATCGTATCGTGGCGCCCAAACAGGCAAACATGTCAATTCCATTAACTTTCTTGAAACAAATTGAAGTGACATTTAAGCTTGATCCAATGCGTTCACTTTAAAAAAAAGGAAAAAGGAATAAAAGCTTGATTCAATGTGTAAGCAGTGGACTGAAACAATTACAAGTGGAGGGGAAAGAACGCAATAGCAAATATCGTAATATACTTCTTTATAAGAGCAAGCAAATAATAACCATTTCATTAATTAGTCCTTTTTCCATATTTTTGGAAGAATTTATTGACAACACACCTAGAAATGATATGAGAGGTATCAAAAAGTCTACAAATGTACTCAATGCACTTGAATACAGACAACATGAAGTGGATGTTGGGTGACCTAATTCACTAAATTTCACTTAAAAAAGAAAGTTTGTGAAACAATTAATATATTCAGAATAATATTGGCAAGCTAGGGTTAGCTAATCTTTCAAATTACTCCGTACTTAATAGACCAACACAAAAAACATCAACACTTCTTTTGCAACCAGGTGGCCGGATCAATTTATGCACTTTTCAAATAGTTCTCGGACCCTAAAATTAACGATGAGACAGTAAAGATGTACACGGAATACTATATATTATACCCGCTTCACTACATCTTTGATCGATCATTTCTCAAAAATAAATCAATCGTAGCCACTCAAACAGTGCATATGAATACAAAATATTGACAGGAAAATGGTTTAAGAGGGATGTCTGACCTTGTAGCAATCCGTTTTTTGATAAGCTCCAACTCCTCACGAGTGAATTCCATGGTACCAATTATATATCCTTGTGAATACAGATTACCACTCTGTTCCCTTCAACTATTCTGCAATTTCTGGAAGGCCAAATTCAATATAGAACTTGATCAATAATTCAAAAGTTTTGACTTATATTATTATTCTGAAACCCTACAAATTAATTGGCCTAGTTTCAAATTTATACGTATGTTTTACTTCCTGCTCCCATTTTTTGCATGTCCAGCTTAGACAATCTAAGTTTTAAACACACATAATTATTGCACTATAGGAGAATTCAATGATAAATTTCCATTTAAAAATCTCAATGATAAAATTTCGTTCTTTAATTACTTAGGGTCAAAGGAAAATCCTACGTAACAATTATTGATTGTTGATTTCTTTCTCAAAATGGACTTGGAAATGTGACAACCAAATAAAAATGGGTCCAGTTATGAATTAAAAAAAAGGAACGGGGGGATAAGTAAATTGCTTTACATAGAAATCTCGAGTGAGTATAGTTCTTAATTAGGCATCAAATGAAAGGCCTAGGTATCAAATTAGTAAACCCACAAAATATTCATGAAACAAATTGTAAGAAATTAATTAAGTACTTATTGATCTCAGTGACGAGATGTAATTACGTGAAATATTTAATTAAATCACTAGAAATATTGTATTCTAAGGTACTGCCCAATTGCATCGATTATCACATACATGAGATATTTAGGGACAGAGAATCCCGTATCTCGTATATTACGTAATCATTGAAATTTGTCGAGTTTTAATAAAATTTTGTTGCCTATCAAAAAAGGAGGGAGAAGCTAGAAAATCTTAGTGCTGGAAAACTTGAAAATTAAAAGTAAACTACTTGAAAAATGTGATCAGAACAATAACGTAGACAAGTATATATAATTGGTAGCTTATACAATTGTGAAAATCAAACTAAATCAGTCATGATCCTCTTACGTACCCTTATCCTCAGTACCCATGAAATCCATCATCTCTCTGCAGCAGTATGTATCCACTAATGAGAGAGAGAGAGAGAGAGAGAGAGAGAGAGAGAGAGAGAGAGAGAGAGAGAGAGAGAGAGAGAGGTGTTTGAGGGTGAACCTATGCAGTACATCCAAAGATGCCGTTTCAAGTGAGGCAAAAATGACATAACTAATAAGAACTAGCCAAACGAAATGTATATATAGCCAACCAATACTCTATGTCTATGTCGTCATGTCGCTCACTTAACAATTTCTAATACATGCCGTCTTGCTAACTGGGGTAGGGACGCGGAGTCCCTGTAGTGAGGGTAACTCCCCGCACTTTGCAGTCCCACCAAAACGACACCGTTTTGGGTAAGCAAAACGGTAAAACACACTTGAACCCCTTCTTTTCTTCATGGACACAGTCTTCGATAAATTTTCTCATGAAGGTTATGCATGAGATAAGGTGTAAGTTATGAAAGTGAGGTAACAAAGTGGAGTTCTAATAGTTATTGTTATGGCCGCAGTGATAGGTTAGCATGTTACTAGTTATTAATTCTCGAAACCTCGGCATTGATGTCTATTTTACCAGTTCAACAAATGAGAAACACAAATTTGATGGCATGCTTTGCTCTCGCTTTAATTGGAACATCTGCAAATGGGGGAGAGATATTAGTCCCCAGAAATTAGTTGAAGTGCGGTCTGAACACCTAATTAATTAAAAATAAATCTTACCAAGCTTGCTAATTAAGTAGATATGCTTCGTTTGGAAAACAAGACCAAACAAGCTTTTTCTCAATTATATATATTATATATAGCAGATATATATAGGGTGATATGGTTAAGCATCCGTAGATTTAAAAATCCCAAATGCGTAGCTTAAAATGCACGAAATTTATGTAGAATCTTAAATTTAAATACTATGTTATTAATATATTTACACCCAAAAAAAAAAAACTGTTTTAAAAAGACACGTGGCAGCTGGGTAGGTTGCCGATTAATACAGACTTCAAGAAAGACGGGTCTTGTAGTTGTAACTATACCTAGCTCGTTAATTCATACTTTAAAAATCCTAGAATTATTTATGCGGTGTTATTTTTAACGAATTAAGTACTACTATTAATTACTCAATCGTACGTAGTGGCCATAACTTGTGCTTAAATTAAGGCCACCATAGGCGTTTTACCGTCCCAAATTGAATTTCTTTATAATGAATCTTAATTATAACCCCGCATCTAACTGTTTTTTTTTTTTTGAAGCTATATCAATTTTTTTTCGCACGTGAGAGTATGTGACTAGTTCACGATCCAGCGCCGAACGGCCGATCCGGCCGTTCATCTCAGCACGAAATGTTTAGATTGAATATGAGCGCATAAAAATCGGAGTCGTAGATTGCCGAGATAAACAGCCGAATCGGACACTCGATCCGCACCCGCTTTGCATGGATGCTTGGCAGCATCCCCCATTTATGGGATAGCTAGATAAGCATACTGTGTCTTAATTTCTCCAAGGATGCTGTTTCTTTCATTAAATTTTTTTCGCACGTGAGAGTATGTGACTAGTTCACGATCCGGCACCAAACGGCTGATCTGGCCATTCATCTCGGCACGGACGGTTCAGATTGAATATGAGCGCATAAAAATCCGAATCGTCGATTGCTGAGATAAATGGCCGAATCGACCGCTCCGCACCCGCTTTGCATGGGTGCTTGGTAGCATCTCCGTTCATGGGATAGCTAGGTAAGCATACTGTGTCTTAATTTCTCCAAGGATGCTGTTTCTTTCATTAAATTAGTCTCGATATACTGTATTTCATGTTGTCAATTGCTTTTAATGTTCCCACAAGGTCAGCCTGATCAAGAGGAGAAGAAATCTATTCTTTTCACCCTAACATTTTTCTCTTTGTTCGGTCAAATAATACAAACTCATCACTCAACACTGATCAGAGAGAACGTGCAAAACCATCAATTGAATTCACATGATAATAAACTTGTTCAATTTACTCATTAATTATTATGTAATGTAAGGGTAAGAATGATGAGAGTTTATCTACTTGGCGTCATTTCGCTCACAGTACGTACTACATTACTCTACTATTCAAACGCTAGGGGTCGAAGACGGAGCTCACGAGTTGTATGTCCAAACGACACCCCCATCCCCAAGGAAGAAATTGTTGAGCCCTGGCTACAGTACCTTTAGTGGCTCTATCATTTCTTCACACAAGTATTTGAAATTTGAAGTTGTAAGGATATTTTGAAAAACTTAATCACGTACTTCAATTTGGTTATAATTGATTTTTGCTGTTAAATTTCTTCAAATAGTTTGACTTTTATTGCTGAAAGCATTTTAAAATCATGGGAAAATGACTGCCAATAACATGTTTCAATAATTAATACCCGCTAAGGATATTTTCAGCATTAACAAATGTTCTCAGCATGTCCTTAGTAGGTATTAAATATCAAAACACGTCCTGAGCCGTCATTTTCCCTAAAATCATCGAATAGTGTGGTGAACAACATGCTGGCCTAAGAGATCCAGCTTCGCAACAGAACAGATCAGGCCCATCGAAAGGATCCGTATTATCTCCGAAAGCAGTGCACTGGCCTCTAAGGCTTAATTCCTCATAAGCTACTGATCATTATTCTAAATAACATTTGAATACCTTATAAATTAACAAAAATAAATTTTAAAATACAAGAGATTAATTAAATAAAAAAAATTAAGCAGTCAGATTACCTTCAGCATACCAGTCCAGTGGCGACGTGAATAAGGTTGCGCGCGTTTCTCCTTAATTTCCTGTATCATTTTGTTTGTCTTTCCTGAATTTTATACTTTCTGCCGACGTTTATTGATTAGTCATTCCTTGAAGAGATAAATTTAAAAAGTAAAATGTATGCCAAGAGCAAAAAATATTTAGCAAAGGTGGAAAAATACGTTTATAAATACATTTCCAGCGTCTTTCATTGATGTGGCACATGGCCCATAACGTCTTTCATTGATGTGTCATTTGGGTCAACTGGCCCGTAACCTTATACGCTACTCGTAGCCTAAATCAAGGGTAGAGGTGTCAAACGGGTCGTGTCGTGCTGGCACGGCCCATTTAACTCCGTGTTAACCGTGCTTCGTGCCGTGCCGTGCCGGCCCGTTTATAGTATTTACTCAAATCGTGTCGTGCCGTGCCGTGCCGTGCCGTTTGTCAATCGTGTCGTGCCGTGCCGGTCCGTTTACTTAAATCGTGTCGTGTCGTGCCGTGCCGTTTGCCAAACGTGTCGTGTCGTGCCGGCCCGTTTTCTTAAGTCGTGTCGTGCCAACCCGTTTTCATAAATCGTGTCATGCCGTGCCGTTTTCAATCGCTTCGTGTCATGCCGGCCCATTTTCTTAAATCGTGTCGTGCCGTGCCGTTTTCGATCGTGTCAAGACTTTTCGGCTCGTTTACTTAATCGGGTCGGGTTGGACTATGCCGTTTTAAATAAATTCCTTCAATGATGGATGATGATAATGTCCTGTACAAGTTGAACAATGAGAAATAATCCCATGATACGGATTTTGTTTAGTTTTTGTCTTGGAATTTATTTGGGAAGCTTGTGTTGGCAAACATAATGTCTTTCATTGATGTGTCATTTGGGTCAACTGGCCCGTAACCTTATACGCTACTCATAGCCTAAATCAAGGGTAGAGGTGTCAAACGGGTCATGCCGTGCTGGCACGGCCCCCCATGACGTCTTTCATTGATGTGTCATTTGGGTCAACTGGCCCGTAACCTTATACGCTACTCGTAGCCTAAATCAAGGGTAGAGGTGTCAAACGGGTCGTGTCGTGCTGGCACGGCCCATTTAACTCCGTGCTAACCGTGCTTCATGCCGGCCTGTTTATAGTATTTACTCAAATCGTGTCATGTCGTGCCGTGCCGTTTGTCAATCGTGTCGTGCCGTGCCGGTCCGTTTACTTAAATCATGTCGTGTCGTGCCGTGCCGTTTGCCAAACATGTCGTGTCGTGCCGTGCCGTTTTCAATCGCGTCGTGTCGTGCCGTGCCGTTTTCGATCGTGTCAAGACTTTTCGGCTCGTTTACTTAATCGGGTCGGGTTGGACCGTGCCGTTTTAAGTCGTGCCGTTTTAAATAAATTCCTTCAATGATGGATGATGATAATGTCCTATACAAGTTGAACAATGAGAAATAATCCCAGGATACGGATTTGTTTAGTCTTTGTCTTGGAATTTATTTGGGAAGCTTGTGTTGGCAAACATAATACTATGCATTAGTACATTACAACACCAAATTTTACATAGTGGTTTGTTTGTGTATGAAAGAACCTAGGGACCTGGGTTCAAGTCTTAGTCCAGGCTGTCCAACCAACCTCTTTTTGTTTTTCTATTTTTTTCCCCCTTATTTCTACTATGTATTTTTTTTCTTTTTTTTTGTTGAGACTTTTTTCTTATTTCTCGTTAGATTTGGAGTAAATAATATACAACTCTTGCATATTTCCTTTCATATTAAATTACTCTTGCACCATAAATATTTTGATAAGTTTATTTAATTTTACTCGTTAACTTGTAATGTTAAATTTACAAACCAAAGGTAGCCTATTCAATAACAAAAACAAAACAAATATTTTTCACCGAATAAAAATTGATTTTTTAAAAACATGATTTTTTTAAGAATTTTTTTTTAAATTAAATATCTTAGATGTTTAAAGGTAAATAAATATTTTTTACCGAATAAAAATTGTTTACTTTTTTTTTAAATTAAAAAAAGCCATTTGGCTTATTTATTTATTTATTTTGTTTTTCCGTGGCCCATGCCGTGCCCGGCCAGAACCGTGCCGTGCCGTGCCATTCCTGTCCACTTTTCGGGCCCGTGCCCGTGTCGTGCCTGTCTACAACTATGTCGTGCCGTGCCGTGCCAGGCCAACTTTCGTGTCGTGCCCGTGCTGTGCCTCCCACTTCCTTGCCCGTGTCGTGCCCCAGGCCCAATAAGACCGTGCCATGTCGTGCCGTGTCAGGCCAAGACCGTGCTCGTGCCGTGCCGCCCCGTGCTCGTGCTGTGCCTGTGCCGTGCTGGCACAGTCCATTTGACACCTCTGATCAAGGGAAAAATAACGGCCCAGGCCCAGGCCTAAATCTCATCAAGAGAGGAACGGGAGCCCAAAGGCCCAAAAGAATTCATGGGCCCAGAGTTGATTATAATTTCGAATTTTTTATATATTCTAATTGAGAAATATAATTCTTCTTCTTCTTTTTTTTGCAAAAGGATAAGTATAGTTGAATTCTTCAAACTTTAAAGAGCTTATAAATTGGATTGCTTCTGTTAAAAAGCTTAAATCCAAGAATTCAAGATTTCACACAGAAAGCACAAAAAAACAGTTCACATTGCACGCACCAAGATAATGGAGCAATGTTATTCTTAGAAAGGTTTTCAGATCCGTTTGATGCACGTGAATCCCACTAAATACATGTGAGCCCATACACATCCAACAACTCAAAACACGAAAATTTGCGTCCCAATCATTTTCCAAACGGTTGTGTAACTGTACTTAAGTGGTACAGTGAAGTTATGAGTTCAACTCCTATAGAAATAATGTTGATACTATAGTTGATGGGTCAGGGTGTACGTGGTTAAAATAGTATACGTTTTTCTAAAGTATGACCAAAAAAAAAAAACATTTTCCAAAATAATTTGCCAAACATATCCCAATCAATGAGGAAATGAAAGTCACCTTTCGAAAGTCGAGGAATGAAAAACAAACTATCCGCAGCAAACAATGACTTATACAACCTAGGATGCCAAATGTTTCATAATAATAATGAATCATGTCCTTTCATCTCCACTCCAGCTATCTTTCATTTTTGGACCGGTAGGCCCTTCTTCACCTAACACTTCATTGGGAAGACTACTAACGAATTTTCTAAACTTCTGTCTCAAAAACCATGGCAACACTTTCGCCACTTTATTGGTTTCATCTACAACGTTATAGTCAATTTTTGGGCCCCATTCCCTGGTATAGTTCAACCATGGTGGTTCAACCACCGCTGAATCAAAATACTCCGCTGCCACCTCCAAAAACCTCGCCCCGGTGTCCATCACCGCCTCACCCTTCGCCGTGTCCATCCTTATACCTATCCCTCCAGACCCGTCCAATACAAATCCTGCCATGGGACTAAAGGCATGACTATGTAACGCGGAATAGGTAACCGGCTTGTTACCTCCTTGAAACTCGAGCTCTGATGCGCTCAGCCATATTCCTCCACTGTGCTGCGAAAAGTAAACGCTGGTTAACTCTCCGTTAAAATTGCTTACCCTCAGCGTCAAATGTTCCCAATCGCCAATGTGCTCCCCAATTTTTCCTAAAGAGACATTAACTATCTCGAGTTTAGCCTTTGCTGCCCCGTTGAACGGATAGAATACCCATACGGCAACATCGGTGACTGTCGCGCCGAGCATGGGTTTTACATGCAAGTAAACCCCTGCATCTGTTAAATTCCCTTTCTTGACCTGTTGTTTGGCTGCTTGATCGCTCGGGAGGTCCAACCAGTAGGCACCGTCATTCGAGCCGTCTTGTGGTAGGTTCGAGCCCAGGGGGTCGATAGAAACCGGATTCGATTCGTCTCCTTTCTTGTACAGAAGTGCCCCATTCCTGAAAAACCAGCTCACTGAAGAAGGGAGGTACTCTTCATCTGGATGAAGATAAATCCAAGGAGAGTAAGATTGGATCAATGCCTGAACTTGGCTAGGGTTTGGCATTGAAGACAAATTAGCCTTCACATTCTTCAAACAAGGTAGGGATGCCGTAACAGCCCCAGAATTTAAAGCCAAAAAAGTACCGATAGGGACCCCTAGAGCTTGAACCCCTCTGGTACTCGGCCTAAAACCGTATACATTGATCCCGTTATCTTTACCCCAAATCCACGCATCGTTTTCGGATGGATCCGTGAAATCAGACCGAACACACCGGACTTTGTCAAGGGAAGGTTTATCAGGCGAGTTAGTCACAACATGACCGACGGCCTTATAGCCGTCGGGAGGAGTTGGGAGCCAGATATAGCCATTGCCATCTTGGGCAATGTTGGCAGACTCACTGCTCCAAACAAGAGTGTAGTCAGTTGGCTGCTTTAGAGTCCCATTTGATGGGTCACCTGTGGTATCTTTTCCGGCCAAAACCCCACCGAACAGAGCCTTGTCGTTCGGTTGGGCATAGGAACCAAGCATGAAGAACCCTTCTGGTATCTGGGACGGGTCGAAAAATGTTGCTCCAAGATTATTCGGTCCGCCTTCACGCGTTGCCCAGATTTTGGTGAAAGATGAGATTTGACACACTTCTAATCCTCCTAGATCGATCTTCCCGCTTGCGAAACCTCCACCTGTGATCAAAACACAATCATTTTATACACACATCAGTACAAAACAAAATCAAAATCAAGTTCATTCACATTGCAGTAGAAGATTATGATGGTGGTCGAGAGAAATATACCAGTTGGCCAAGTGGGCAATGGAGAAGGAAGCTTGAAAATGGTTTCGATCGGTAAAGGGTTGGTGTTTTTCTCAGAGAAACTTGTTAGAGGAGGAGAAGAATTTTGACAAGTTCCCAGTGCGAAAAAGATAGTAACAGAAAGGAAGTAGAGGAGTTGGGAAAGCAAAATCATGGTAGGAAAGAAGGCAATTGCCATTGCAGCAAATTCAATGGCTTGAAAAGCACAACAATGACACAAACACTTGTTCTGTACCAGTAACGAGGAAATGGTTGTATGCCTTGGGGAGATGGTGAAAGAACTGTTAGCCCATTAATAAATACCAGTTTCAACCTCCGGTTGGCTGATTTTACGTGGATAATTGATTTCCAACCCGAATCGCAATCGAGAAGAAAAATTTTACGCGATTTGAACACAATTTTACAATCCCCCCACAAAAGGAAAAAAAAAAAAGGAAACAGAGTCTGAGAATCACAATTTATATGTAACGGCCAATGTAGTACATCAAACATAACAGTCATGGAAGATCAATTACTGATACTTCGGTTCAATTAGTTGGGTCAAGATCACTGAAAGAATAGACTTTCAGAAATGGCCACCCTAGCATACTCTCAATTAAGAGATATGGTCAAATTTTTTCCAAGTCAAAAGTTCATTATTATGTCTCCTTTCTAGGAGATTTCTTTGTTGATTTATTTCTTTCTTTTCCCGAACGAGACTACCATACGATTTGTGTTTAATTTAGATTTTGTAAAATCTTACACAACTGATGTAGGACTATGTTATTATAATCCTAGTTATTGCGAATCCTTACATAAATAATGTACGAAATTATTGTTGTAACCTTCATTAGATTCATTAGATATACGGATGTAATATTTCTAACACTCTAAAAAAAAGATAAAGAAAAAAACCCAAAGAGTTCAGGAAAAAAGAATACTTACGTTGATATAGCGCAACAAAAATCCTATGCGTAAAACTATTTGGCGTACACCGGATTAGGTGGAATTCATCGGAGTCTCACGTATAATGATCAAAGCCGTTTAATTTATTGAATCAAGCAAGAAGTAAGCGTTTATTTTGGTAAAGGAGATTGGAAGCTGCGGCACGTTATCAATCAAGACGTCAACGAATTATTGGCAGATTCCCACAGAAGCATAGAATCATTCGCATTATCGCATATTACTATTTGAGAGTAGGTATACTCGAAATCGAGATATGGGGGAGACAGAGAGTTGCCACGCTACCCGCGGGAGTAATAATTATTGAAACGGACCATGATAGATACGCGCCAAGCATCCGCACAAAATTAGCAGCAGGAGCTGGACCACCGCTGATTAGGATGTTCTCACTTCTCATCTAGGTTTGATGAGAAAAACGCACACTGGGCTGTCAACTTGTGAAAATAAAAAAGGTTCTTTAATTAAGGGGCAATCACGTGTTACTCTTTCAATCCCATCTAATTCAGCTTTTTACTTTACTCCATTGTACCATAGTTGCTCGTCTTTTCTTAGATGAAATGACAATCCTAACCTTCTCTTTTTCCTGCCCTTGAGAAAACCCAGCTTGGCTCGGATTTGGGGGGCCTGTGGTGAGGGAGATCACCACAGGGTTGCAGCTACCCCAAAACTGTGCCGTTTGGGCACAAAACCCATTTCCCCTTACACTTCTATTGGTCCCTGTTTGGTGCACAAAATCCATGATGATTGATGATTTTGTGGAACTCATTTTAGGTCTTAAAAAAATAATCCAAAATCACAAGTTATTCTTAAAATATTTTTTTATGAGTTTTTGTAATAGTTCAATTCGATATTCGTAGAGTTCCTACGAATGCTGAAAAAGTCATTACGAATGTCGGATTGAGCTAATTTTTTATAAGACTCATAAAAAAATATAAAAATACTTTTAAGTGGTTTCTGGAAAAAAAATTTACCCAATTTCAATAGCTGTAAGAGCTTTTTCTGAATTCGTAAGGCCCCTACGATGAATGCTGAAAAAAACCTTACGGATATCGGATTGAGCTAATTTTTTACAAGAACCAATAAAAAACATAAAAATACTTTCCATTAGTGTCTGGAAAAAAAATTAGCCCAATCGAATATCCATAAGAACTTTTTCAGAATTCGTAAGGCCCCTACGAATGTTGAAAAAACCCTTATAGATATCTAATTGAGATAGTTTTTTATAAGAACCCATAAAAAAATTAAGAATAACTTGCGATTTGAAATAACTTTTTGGGACCCAAAATGAGCTCCACAAAATCATCAATCATGAGGGATTTTTTGCACCAACTAAACAGGGACCAAACACGGACCAATAGAATTGTAAGGATAAATGTGTTTTGTGCCCAAACGGCACAATTTTGAGATGGCTGCAAGCCTGCAACCCTGTGGCTCCAAACCCTCTTCAAAACTGATGGAAGTGTGATTGTATAATTGTTTATTGGCTAGACAGGAAGCCCATTTCGGAAACCATAGAAATTTTAAATTTCAAATTCTCTCACATATCCTTTCAAAATTGTGATATAGTCGAATTAGAGTCGAACTGCGTATAATCAGTTCATAATTGCAACTAGCAATTCAGAAAACAACTTGTGCATGTTTGTAACTTCCATGGATCGACAAAAAAATGATGCTTATTTGAAATTGGGAATAAATTAGGCCCGGTTTCGCCTAATGGAAAAGCTGGATTAGTTTTTTTGTTTTTATTCTAATTACTTCTCATTTGTTAGTTTCAGTCAATTTTTTTTTATGAATTTTTATTTTTATATTCTTTTCGTCAAGACGAATCAATATTAATTCTAAAAAAAAATTTAACGCAAAAGTAACAAATGAATTTTTTTTGAGTAATGACAAAAATAATTGAGCCTTCTTTACGGTATAATGACTCAACTAATTCTTTAGAATGATGTAAAAATTTCAAAAAATTATGTATGAAATTCTTTATTTTTTCTCTAAATTTTGCACTTTTTGCCCCGGTGGACTACAATTTTGGAATGGCGAGAGTAATGAATTTTTAACATAGTGTTTCCTGTAATTTATTATGTTGTTTACTTTTTTAAAGTCTAATATTTGCATGATTTTAGCTGGGGAAAAAAACTGGTAATTTTGGTAAGCGTAGACATGAAGGGTGAAGTAACAGATTTTTAGGAGGTTACACGTCACCCCCCAAGTTGGAAAATGTAAGGGTTAGTTTTGTCATTTCTGCAAAAGTTAAAATCACTTCATCCTTTGTTCTGACAATGAGTTGATTGACATTAAAAAAAGACCTGATTCGCGGACCCGCTGATGACCGCCCAATGGGCTGTAGCTAGAATTCTCACCGACGGTCATTATACGGCGAAGCGGGAGGGCTGCTGTCTCTTTGAAAATAGCAGCGTGTTACTGGGCCAATTTTTGGAGCTTACTTCGGTTTGTTCTGGTAATCAGAATCGTTCATTTTGTAGAGCTCGTCGAGTAGAACAATTATGAAAAAAATTAGCTTAATTGGATATCATTAAGTGCCTAATCAAAATTTTTTTATTTCGAAAATAATGGATCCGAAACACTGGATCAAATCCACTGTAACACATAGACCGAGAGTTATATGAGCTCCAATCAGGCCCTTAATGATATCCTATTAAACTAATTCTTTTCATAGTTGTTCTACTCGATGAGCTCTACAAAGTGAACGATTCCGATTATCGAAATGAGACCGGAGTGGGCCCGAAAATGGGCCCAGCTGCCCCCCGCTTCCATTATATGGATGGTGTAGACATGGCGTTTTGTTGCACCAATTCTAGAGTTCCACACATATGATAAGTCGTTCTTTAAAATTAAAATAAGATTTTGAATCGCCTAGTAAAAAATCAATGCAATTGAGTAAATTGAAGGTACTTGATCCAACTGTCTTACTTTTCTTCAAAATTCATTTATAATTTAAGGTAATGAATTCTGTATGAAAAATAAAATATTGGATTAAACACTTACAATTATGCGATTGTATTAATTTTTCTCATAGCAGCTTAGAAAATAATTTTAAATTTAGTGAACGGCTCAGATCGTACGTGTAGAACTAGTGGGCCCCACTTGTACTCGCTCGGTACAATAGGAGTCGATAGCCATAGTTGGGTTCATCTTTTTGTAGTAGTATTTTTAACTCCCGCTCTCAATATTTCTACGATTTCACTCTCAATCTTTGATGTACGATTATGATCACAATTTTTGATCTCACGAATTTCACTAATTTAAGGTGTTTTTGAAAGGCATTTTTCTCAATCATGCGATTATTTCTGTAGTGCACTATGGAAGTGTAATGTGCTTTGGTGGGGCTTCACCGTGATCTATGCTGTCTCGGAAAAATAAAGTGGGTCATGATTAGCTTTTTGGTCGTAGTATCTTTGTTACTCCCTTCCTTCTTAAATCGTTGTTAGAGCATCTCCAATTCACCTTTATTTCTTCAAAATAGAGGATGGATGTGACATATTGAGAGAATATTTTATAATTTTTTTTCTTCACTTTTTGTACTTTTTAGGAGAATTTTTGAGAGACCCACCGTCTTTTTTAGAGTTTGGTCCTCCAAAAGTAAATTTGGTCCTCTAAAAATGAAGGACCAAAAGTAAATTCGGAGTACAAAATTCCTCCAAACTCTAAAAAGAACTATGGGTCCCTCAAAGATTCTTCCAAAAAGTACAAAAAGTGAAAAAAAAAAATGAAATAAATTACAAAATCTCCCCTCAATGTGTTACATCCATCCTCTATTTTGGAGGAAATGGAGATGGATTGGAGATGCTCTTAGTGTGTTTTTACGTGTAATTTTCAAATTAAAATATAAATACTTTTGTGCATAATTTATAAATTCTTTTGACACCAAATATAAAAGGCTTAAATACGTAAATGGTCCTTACAAAATAGAGTCGGTTTCATTTTCGTCCTTATAAAATTTTTTGTGTCAATTTCGTCCTTCCAGTTTGTGACTCAGTTCAATGTCACCCTTGTCGTCAACCAGTGGACGGAATTCGCCTACTTGGATAACAGAAGCCTTATTTGGTACCCACCTAGCCCACGTCTCTTCCCCCAATATTACCAACATTGTTTTCTACCAAAAAAAGACGCATAAGATCAATCTGCCATTCAATTACATTATCAACGTGCGACAAAAAAAATCGCAAACGATATAGGTTTATAGAAAACGCTCTCTAGACTCTTTTCATTCAATAATAATCAATCACTATCTTGCCCCGAAGGCTAGAAAAATCCTAACTTTAATTGATTGGCCTCAAAACGGATACCAAATCAATTAATAACGGAAATTACCAAAAATGAAAAAATTCAGAATAATAGCAAAACTAGAAAATAGAGAAAATTGTAAGACTTCTCCCAAAATAACGACTTAATTCGGATTTTTCTTGCCCATGTTATTATTAGCAAGTCAAATATTTCCTTAAAAGGCAAATTTGAGCTTCCAAAGGCCTAAACAGCCTTAAAATCCTAAAAAAACCATGGTACATGCATTGACCGTTGGGCCGTTTCGAATTGAACCCAAATACGTACAAAGAGGGGACCACAAATGCGTACAAAACAGACATTTTTTAACAGAGAAAAAAGTAGGTGAAAGGTATAAAAAACCATGCACAATTTAAATTTGTCCCCCACTGAAAAAATTAGTATATAAACTGATGATACAAATTAGAGTATAAACTAATGATGTTCCTGTAGTAAACAACATCTTTTGGGCGGAAAACCTTAAACCATTTGCATTAAAAACTTGGGTAACAAAACTAGAAGGACGGCAAGGGTGAATTCCATCCGCTGATTGACGGCAAAGGTGATATTGAACTGAGTCACAAACTGAAAGGATGAAATTGACACAAAATTTTTTATAAGGACGAAAATGAAACCGACTCTATTTTGTAAGGACCATTTAAGTATTTAAGCCAATATAAAATAAACCATTTAAGAACGGAGGGAGTTTATAACTTGGGGTGGACAATACAATTTAAATAATACACGTTAACACAAATCTATCATGATCACGTAGTTATTAATATTTGATTAACTTCATTCTTTGTACAAATATAATGTAGAGCAAAAACTCTACATATTAAATGATCCAAGTTGGTCCTGAGCCAAAACTTGTGTTGCGAATACTTTAGGCCTCCAAAATATTTTGAATTGTAAGAGCCCTTTCTATTTTTTTTTTTATCACTTATTATAGTTCAACAAAAGAGACTCCATTTTTAATTTTTGCTTTAAGTCCTTGAAAAATCAAGGCAGGCTCTGTGAATAATTCAAATCACGATAGTAAAAATCTCAATGAAGCTTACCGATACATATTGCATCCCGTAATGCATAAGAGCATCTCTAGTGCATGCTGGTGTTGTGCAGTGACCGTGTTGCACATCTTTGAGCCGTCGGATCATACATCCAACGGCTCGAATCTCATCTTGGTAACCAACGATCGAGAGTCATTCATTGTCGAGATATGATCTGAGCCGTCGAATGCACGATTCGATGACTCGGAGGTCCGTAGTACGGTGCTGCATATACAACTACATAACATCATCCCCAATTGGGTTAAGAGGCGCAAGTCAGGAAATTATGACCCACTACTTAGCTAAAGCCATTTTGGTCTTCGTAGTGAGTTTGCTAAACACTTGGCTAACTCTAACCAAAACTAAGTGGTGGAAACTAAGGTTCCGTTTGATAATAGTGATAGATGGATGAGATTCGTGAGGAGATAGGATTAGAATTGAGATTGGTAATGAGAAGGGATTGATAATGAGTATATTTGTTTAGGATGTGATTAGATGATGAGATTAGATTGATAGAAGAAATTGATAATAAAAAGGAATTAGTAATGAGAATGGGTTGGGATAAGACTACGAATACCAAGTCCTACGGGGTATCGCTAATACCCCCCTAAAGGCTGGATTGAACATCCCAACGGATTAATAGTCCGGACCTTTTTTTGTTACCAAACAGAGTATTAATATTCCCATGGGATTAGTACTCCAAACTCAACCCCCAAACCCGTTATCAAATAGGGCATAAGTGTAATCACTAGTTGTGAAGGCAAAGGGAGCGAGAGAGGAGAGAGAAGAGAGAGAAAGAGAAAAGGAGGAGAGAGAGGATTGGAGTCAGTCGTCCACCATCCTTGATAGCGAGTTCATTTGGTTTCAAAAGTCAAATAGTAATTTTTTTTTTCTATTTAATTTTTTTTTGTATTTGTTAATTTTGCGTCAAATTTTAGTGACTTATTGATTCGTCTCGGCAAGAGTGATTAGAAAAGTAAATTTTTTTGATTGAAACTCATAATTTAAAAAAAAAAAGAATAAGTAAAAAAAAATTGTCTTATTGACTTATTTTTGTCTTTATTCAAAAAATTACGAGTTTTGATTAAAATTTTTTACTTCTCCGATTTCTTTGATCGAGACGAATTAATAAGTTACAAAAATTTAACGTAAAACAAATAAATACAAAAAAAATTTAAATAAAAACAAAAATAAGTTACCCTACTTTTCAATTGAAACCGACTACTAGATAGATATTGTACTCCTGCTACTTACTGGAGAAAGAAATGGGAGTGGTGACTGGTGAGATACTGAGACCGTGGGAATGCGGTTAACCCCGCCGTAATCGGTATACTACAAGTCATGGATCTGAAATTCTGAATACGGTTCGGCTTCTCACTTGTTGGACCGGATCTTAAAGCCTAAGGAGGGCCACCGTAGGCCCACCACCACGATGTGGTTTACTGGACACCTACCAAAATCTGGACTCGAGTTAGTTGGAAAGAAGCTGAGCCTTTTGATACGTTTTCAGAAATAAATTTTATAGTGGCCACAATATGGACTCGTAGGGGCCCGTTACCCATCACGTGATTTTGTCGAGTCCGGGTTTTGTCTGGTCTGCTTTCACCAATAGTGGAGAGAACAAGAATATATTGGTAGGTATCTCATCCTCGCTAAACATCTCGAGATACGCATGCGATATATTGGACCACTCTTGGATTTTCCAGCTTTCTTTCATTCTCATTCCATTCTAAGTCACGGACACACATAAAGTTCTATGTAATTAGTAGTATTAGAGAAAAACTTATTAATGGAGGCAACAAATCTTATCCGTCTGTTTCGGCAATCAATGGTCAGTTTTGATTTTAAAAAAACTCTTCCTTCCTTTCTAACCGTTCAAAACACTTTTGGACACGATTCAGCTTCGTAAATGCTTATTTACGGAAACCACCGTAAAAAAGTTTTTTTTTTCTGATATAATTAAACCAATTTAACTAATGCAAGCTCATCCCACGTATAGTTAGTCAGCCCGCCCGCCTTAGATTTTGTTTGTTATTCTCTCCGTCCCTTTTTGTTTGTTCATTAATATATTTCTTTTGTTTCAATTACCTATAATATTTTTCACACAAAGTTCATCCCTCCTTCCAGATTAACTGTTTAAAAAGTTACATATATTGTTATATATGACGCGAAAATTACGCAATAGTATATTCAAAGATGGACCAACAAGCAGATGGACAAAGACAATTGCCGACTGGTGACTACTAAATTAAGTTTTAAAAATAATTCTACTATTATAATAAAGTTCGTCCGTCCGAGGTTAATATGTTTATTGGTTTTCGAAGATACAAGTTCAATAAATATGTTCGTCACACATTTTATTGGATACAAATTTGCTCATGTCTTGTATAAACATTGTGTCCGTCCTGAATATACTTATTCCTGCCACTATTTTCAGAATCGTCATGGCAACAAATAAACTATACGACTTCTTCTAATTAAACAAATTGACCAGTCTTGTCCAATTTACTTGATTTGACTAATCTTCATGATTACTCTTATTATTAAGTTGAATAGGCTAATCCAACAAACAAATTACAACATTATATTATTGAATTGAAAATTCTATACCTAGAATTCTAGACAGATGGAGTGACGAATTGAGTTCTTTTTCTAATAGAAAACATTCTTTTCGTTAACTTATGCTACTAGAAAATTTTACGTTTGACTTGGTTGGGCCAAGCGGCCCATCCCGCGGTGCAACTCGATAATCGACAATTCAAATTTTAATTTAAACCGTTCATTGTCGAGATGAACGGATGCTTGTCAGCATCACAGCCAAGGCAAACATAAAGTTCAAATCACTACCAAACAAAGTCCAGGACTTTATTAATAGCACAACACAGTACCTAACTTCAAAGGGAAAAAATATGGGCAATCAAATTCACATGCCTTACCACATTCTTTCTCTCTTCACACTCTCTCTCCTCCTCCTCCCGATCTCATCGTCAATCAACGTCTGGCCCAAACCCCGCACCTTCTCCTGGCCTCACCCGCACTCGATCCTCGTTTCCCCGCTCCTCACCATTTCCTCCCCCGAACACAAGTACCTGACCCCCGCCGTCAACCGTTACCGCCGTCAAATCCTTACGGAAAAACACCATCACGTCAACCCCCCCGGCGTCAACCCCACCTTCACTCCGTCTCTCAAGGCCCTCAACCTAACCGTCCGAGACCTCCGCGCGCCGCTCCACCACGGCGTCAACGAGTCCTACACCCTCACCGTCCCCGCCGGCGGGGCCGCCGCCTCCACCGCCGTGATCGCGGCGGAGACGGCGTGGGGCGCCATGAAGGGGCTCGAGACCTTTTCCCAGCTGGTGTGGGGCGACCCGATCCGGATCGCGGCGGGCGTCTTCGTGTGGGATGCTCCGATATTCGGGCACCGGGGGGTGTTGCTGGACACGTCGAGGAATTACTACGAGGTGGAGGATATATTGAGGACGATCGGGGCGATGAGTTGGAATAAGATGAATGTGTTCCATTGGCATATCACGGACTCGCAGTCGTTTCCGATTGTGGTGCCGTCGGAGCCGGAGTTGGCTCTGAAAGGGAGTTATGGGGAGGGAATGCAGTACTCGGCGGAGGATGTGAGGAGAGTGGTGGAGTTTGGGTTGGAGCACGGGGTTAGGGTTTTGCCCGAGATCGATATGCCTGGTGAGTTAGAACCCTCCTCTCTCTCCTCTCCTGATTTTTTTTCTCTATAAATTATCTGTCTGGACAGCTTCCGCGCACCTCAAAAGTGATCCTGGGACCAATTCCACTGTTCACTAACTAGTAGTGTCGACTAATCCTGAGACCAGTTACCATGTCCATTAGTGGGGTGCAATTGAAGCCGGAGCACATTCCTCCGTAGACTAGCCGCAAAGGAGCTGATAGAACTTAGGACTAACAGCCTCTTTGGCTGCCCAGGTGAGAAAGGGGAAGAAAGGGGAGTGGTCTCCCTTATTAGTGAGAGAAGAAAAGAAAGGGGTGTGGTTTCTCACCAACCCATCCAAATACACGTGAGAAATCAAACTCTCACTCCCATCTCCGGCGACCTGGAACTCTCCTCTCTCTTCTCTGGCTACCTGGAACTCTCCTCTCTCTTCCCAGCGACCACACAGCCACTGGTCCGACGACGAAAAGACGCTGTCGTAGCCCGCACGCGTTGCCTGAAGTTGAGCGAGTGAGATCTACTCTCACCCACGCTCCCCACTCGCCTCTCTCTTCTCCTTTCTCGCGGGATTCCAAAAGTGGCGAGAAACAAAAAGGGGCTTTGAGGGGGCTCTCGTCTCCCGCCCTTCCTCACCCTCTCTCGCCTTGTGGATCATCCAAACGGAGGAGAGATTGAGTTTTCCCTCCTTCCCCTTTCTTTTCTCCCCGAAATCGCTCCGTCCAAACAAGCTGTAAGAACTATAAACCTTGACCGCCGGGCCAACCTGATTCTCTCTCCTCTAGTACTAGTAAATTTAACAACTTGACTTTTCTAATGTTGAAACTAAAAATTGGTTTGGGTAGATCCCATCGGTGTTTCTATGGATTTTCGTCTTGTAGAACTTGTTGAGAAAGTCATCCATGTAGAAATATGTTGATCGAAGTTGGGTTGCCACCAACCACATTTGCCTCGACCAAAAGGATATTTTTTAGACTTGTTCTTTGCACTTAGAACAATTGTGATTCGATTGTGTAGCTAGTATGATTTAAGTATATCTTTTATAGATTTGTTCGTTACACTTGAAGTAATTGTGGTGTGATTGAGTAGCTGCTATAATTTTTTTTCTTGGATGATCTTCACGGGGGTGTGATTTTTGAACGTTAAAGAGGGATGGTCCTATGTGAATTCTCAAAGGGAAAAGGGAGAGAAGAAACAGAAATTCGTGAACTAAACAAGACTAAGTCAAGCATATGCTAGTGCCTAGAATTTACGAATAGATGACATGATTGGTTGCTTGTGGAAGAGTTGAAGTTGCGAATTGTCTTACATTGATAGATTTTTCGGAGTGCAAGAGTACTACATATTGCATATTAATTTGATGGAAAGAGATCGGGGCAATTCTGTATGATGAAAGATGTGACGTACCTTCAACAAGTGAACACCAAACCTCTTAGGGCTTTAATTGGAGTAAGAAAGAAAACCAAATAGAGGAAGCATAAGAGATGGTTATTCATCGTGAATGAAAGTTTACCATTACGGCCGTCTTCTTTCTTCAACTAACTTAAAGCAAGTAAAGGAACCCTAACTAAAAGAAAGCAAGTAACGTGTCCAAAAAAAAAAAAAAAACAAAGCAAGTGAAGAAACCCTTCAGACCAATGTTGTCTTCCCCCTCCCATATATATGATGGCAGTGCTAGTTTTGATATTTTCTTGTATTTGCAGCACATACAGGATCATGGGCTGAAGCTTACCCAGAGATTGTGACATGTGCACATATGTTTTGGTGGCCTACTGGATATGCATGGGCCGACCGCCTTGCATCTGAACCCGGAACTGGCCAACTCAACCCCTTAAATTCAAAGACGTATGAAGTCATAAAGAATGTCATTCGCGACGTTGCCGCAATGTTCCCTGAACCATTCTACCATGCGGGGGCAGATGAGGTCGTTTCAGGTTGCTGGAAAGCTGACCCATCCATTCAAACCTTCCTAGCAAATAATGGAACCCTTGGTCAACTTCTTGAGATATTTGTCAACTCTACCCTCCCTTACATTGTTTCCCATAATCGTACGGTGGTCTACTGGGAAGATGTTTTGTTGGATGACACTGTCAGCGTGAGCGCCTCTGTTCTTCCCCCCGAGAATACCATTTTGCAAACCTGGAACAACGGCCCAAAAAACACTAAAAAGATTGTTTCCTCTGGTTACCGCGCCATCGTATCATCCTCTGATTTCTATTATTTGGATTGCGGACAAGGAGGCTGGCTCGGCAATGATAGTACGTATGATCAGCCACCGGGTACTGACCAAGGTGATGGCGGGTCATGGTGTGCACCTTTCAAGACATGGCAGACCATATACAACTACGATATAACATATGGATTGAGTGAGGAGGAAGCAAAATTGGTCTTAGGTGGTGAGGTGGCACTGTGGTCTGAGCAAGCTGACCCAACAGTTCTGGACCCACGGATATGGCCAAGAGCCTCAGCCATGGCAGAGGCGTTGTGGTCAGGGAACCGTGATGAAGCAGGAATGAAGAGGTATGCAGAGGCTACAGATAGGTTAAATGAGTGGAGACAGAGAATGGTTTCCAGGGGAGTTAGAGCTGAACCCATTCAACCATTGTGGTGTGTGAAAAACCCCGGCATGTGTAATGCTCAGCCAATTTAGTTATCTTGTTTGTTTGTATGTGACAGCCATTTTTGTTTTCCATTTTTCAAACTGCAGTTGGAAAACGTATAGAGTTTTTTATTTTTTTGGATTAAATGGAGTTGGAATAAATTTGGTCTTTCATGAAACATGGAGTTGGATACATCCCAAAATGTTGATGCCCAAAGAATGTGAAAACAAGGCTAACTTGAATCTGACATAAGGAAGTTTTCAACTTCAATAATGTGATTGTAAATGGATGGTATAAACTTTTATTACACACTGAGAGATAAGTTCATAGTTGTTGGGATGTATTGAGAATGATACAGCAGTTGTTTGAAGCATCGTATTGTGGTCTTCTCAGCTGTGTGCAAGTTGGAGGTGGCAGCACTTTCATCTACTTTGTTATTTTCATAATGTTCCGTTGTATGGTTGCATTTATTTTAGCTATTCCAGCTAGTCTTGCACTTTCAGACCGGTCCTTCAAACAAAGGCTTAGTAAGCACAGATTCCCCAGAAATCCAAATTTCCTATAAAGACAGATTTCCTCGCTTCCCCAGAATTAGAATGCTTTCATTGTGGTTGGATCTTATGCGGTACAAAATTTAACTCTAGGACTTAATGCTTCACAGTGTATTATCTTAGAATTAGACTTGCCCAAATTAGAAAAAAAAAAAAAACTCAGGAACATTATGTTTAATTGGCACCGAGTTGCTATTTGACTTAGATCGTACTTACTGTAGCTGTGATTGTTCAAATGACCCAATAGTTGTTTGTTTCTTGAGTAAGGGGCTTTGCTTTGCGTCTTTAGTAAAGTTTCTTACCTAGTAGTCTTAATACCCTTGTTATAGGAGTTTATATACGAGACTTTCAGTTGTAGACATTTTTAAGAGAAGTCCTTAATCCTGATTTTAAAATGCAAAAAGCTGAGACAATAGCAATTTCCAGTTTTGAGATAGCAGGAGAATATTCATATCTTGGGCCATGCTGTTATTTGCTAACTGCCATGAAGACGCCCCAACTTTTTGGAAAACTTGCCTACTCAGGTAGTAAAACTTCACCATTAGAAGAGTAGTAAAGGTGCTGCAACCCAACGAGATTCATAGACAAAGTACCCCTCTCGGTTGCATGCTGGCATTCATGTTTTACTGTTGTTCCAAAGAAATGATTGGCCAGCTTTTCTCAACATTAAGCACACCTTGCGTCTTGATTGATGCTAACGCACTAGGCAACAATTTATCTTATTGAGGAAGACCACATTGGCAATCTATAATGTCATGTTTTCTCTCTATTTTCGTACTTCTATAATCCCTCTACTGCTGCACTGATGCAATAGAAGAAAGTGCCACTTGATTAGTTTGGCTGGTATTGTGAGGCATCAAGCCCTAATATTTCGCCTCTTCGATATGTTAGCCATGTTTCAATTTTCTCGAAACAAGATCTGGCAAATGGATTTTAGGTAGATCAGTACTAATATTTGCAAATGTTTGTCTAACATGTTGTAAAATATTTGCCATCTCTAGCAAGCTTCTTCGTGATTTATTACGTAAAGGTGATTTCAAGTTATTGCTCTTGTACATGTTCAGCTATGCCACAAAGAAGGAGATGAGATCAAGTGAGTTCCCAAAGCCAGCAGCTGAGGAAATTTTTAGAAGTTGCTGAGGGTGTCAATGTGAGTAACTCTCACTTTTGGTGAACCTCTATTCAGATATCATTGTACTTTCTGATATTGTACATGGGGTTTAACGCAGGCAAGGATGGAAACTTCTTGAATCATTACTGGCTTTGTTGGCTGACATGCCCCCTCACTCAAGGATAGGCAGAATATTGGGTAATGGTCACTTCCTTTTCTTTGCTGTTGTGTTGTGTTTTCTTTCTCCCATTGTGTGTGTGCAGGCCTCTCTTTTGTCATCACTTTGAGAAACGTGGTGGCAATGCAATTGAGGTCAATGAGTGTAACGCCCCGAAAATTCGGAGACATTAATAAAAATTTTAAAAGATTATTTTCACAAAAGAAATTTATAAATTTACTACGTCACTAGTTCAAAAGCATATGTCATTATATTACAATCGTTTTGAATAAATCAACATATTACAATTTCTAAACAAACTTAGAAGCTTCCAAAATAAAGTCGACTTAAATTAATCAGAGCGACTATGCGCACGGAAACCAAGGTTTTCAGCTTCTTTCTCAATAGAATTGAACTCGATCGAATCGTACGACACTTCTGCTCCGTCTTCGCTACCTGGCATTCGAGTTACCAGGGCAACATAGTACCGTGAGCAATGACGCTCAGTAGCCAAAACCCACCCGAACCCATAACTTACAAGCAGTAAGAAAAATATAATTGAAGTGCATTGACATAACATAAAGAGAGAACAATTAATCTTTTTATTACTATTCTTCAATCTAAGTGAAATCTCGGATCTTATCCACAGACCCGTTCCTACCCATAACCTCTGGCACAAACACTGGTGTGGTCCGACTCCCCTTTTCCAGATCCGGATGAAAGATACCTAAGTTATATACCCGGGGATCCCATCCGCAACCATAAGTTCGGATAAAACTTCACCGGCAACGCTCAAGCGCCGTCTAGCCCGGGTTGAACTTCACCGGCAACGCTCAAGCGCCGTCTAGCCCGGGTTGTGACGCAAGCACAATGCCACCCTTATGTCCCGTCCCAACATCCGAGAGCCGACCACCACCATGCCATACCCAGGGTTTGTAAATTCATACTTTCAACAGATCACCACCAATCAACCTCCAACAATTCAAATCCCCGGATTCCTTGTCCGGAATCCCAATCACAGTCTCTCACTTTAATCAATTTTCCGTTAACACTATTCCAACGTCTAAGAAGATAAATCCGCACATCGTAACCATCCCAGGAACCTATTTGTCCAATCTACTAGCACAACAACATTTCACATTGTTCAACATTTTTCGAAACATGCTAACGGGCTAACAGCAATTAAATTCACGATAATAACAAATCATGCGATAAAACTAAATACGCAAATAATTTATCATATGATAAAATTTATCATGCAATTCAATAATCCAACTAAACATACCAACATGCTATAACTATTTAACCGTGCGATAACACTAATCATGCGATTAAAACAAATTAAGTTATTCCTTTTATTTTCAAAACTAAAGTCTAAGTTTACTATTAATCATCGCAGGGTATCGTCGGTGCTAAAATACTTCATGATTGCAATACAAGTTAGGATTTCTCCGAAACTAATTAACTTGGGATCTATCGAATTAACTTCTAATACTTAAGGGTTCGATTCATAAGCTAATATATCTTGAGGGACTAAGCTGCACTATTCAAAATAAAAACTTCATTCCAGTAGCTATGGCAATTCGGCAGACGGGGGGAGTTCCGGGCCGGACTCGACTGGAACTTGAACTATCATTTCTTAGTACGCTATTGTCATACCGGCAACGGCGGGGTCGATTATTGTCATACCAAGCTCTAAAATCATCATAGAAACACGATCTATACTTAGGGAGGTGAGTTCCGGAACTACCTCTCGTTCGGCGAAATGGGTTTCGGAGTAATTCGATGGCGGTTCGGAGTGGTGGCGGAGCTCGGCTGGATGCTGACCCGGCTGTGGCAAGAGGTGGTGTTCTCGGCGGTGAGGGCTTCTCCGGTTGGTGGCTGCTCCG